>NC_089840.1:8714714-9014714 GCF_035609145.1 Eleutherodactylus coqui
TATGAGAGAGATAGATAGATAGATATGAGATGGATAGATAGATAGATAGATAGATAGATAGATAGATAGATAGATATGAGATAGATAGATATGAGATAGATATGAGATAGATATGAGATAGATAGATAAATAGATATGAGATAGATAGATAGATGGATATGAGATAGATAAATAGATATGAGATAGATAGATAGATAGATAGATAGATATGGGATAGACAGATAGATAGATAGATAGATAGATAGATAGATATGAGATAGATAGATATGAGATAGATAGATAGATATGAGATATATAGATAGATATGAGATAGATAGATATGGGATAGATAGATATGAGATAGATAGATAGATAGATAGATAGATAGATAGATAGATAGATATGAGATAGATAGATATGAGATAGATAGATAGACATGAGATGGATAGATAGATAGATAGATAGATAGATAGATATGAGATAGATAGATATGAGATATATAGATAGATATGAGATAGATAGATATGGGATAGATAGATAGATAGATAGATAGATATGAGATAGATAGATATGGGATAGATAGATAGATAGATATGAGATAGATAGATATAAGATAGATAGATAGATATGAGATAGATAGATATGAGATAGATAGATAGATAGATAGATAGATAGATAGATAGATATGGGATAGATAGATAGATAGATAGATAGATAGATAGATAGATAGATAGATAGATATGGGATAGATAGATAGATATAAGATATATAGATAGATACATATGAGATAGATAGATGGATGGATGGATAGATAGATAGATAAATATGAGATAGATAGGTAGATAGATAGGAGATAGATAGATATGAGATAGATAGATAGATAGATAGATAGATAGATAGATATGAGATAAATAGATAGATAGATATGAGATAAATAGATAGATAGATATGAGATAGATAGATGATAGAGAGATAGATAGATAGATAGATAGATAGATAGATATGAGATAGATAGATGATAGAGAGATAGATCTCATATCTCTCTATCTCTCTATCGATCTATCTATCTAGGAATTGGGGTTGTAGATAGAAGATGGATAGATGAGACAGATAAGACATAAATAGATATAAAATAGACTTACAGGTATTATACATAGACGGATATACAAGTCTGCACATTTGTTTCCATACAGACAGGGAACAATGAGACTGTAGACAATATATAAGTACTACAAAGATGGAAGATTACACATATTACACACTAGGAATTAGCAGTTAGTAAACACTCCCAGCCGCCTTCATATCTGATGGATTATCAGATGTTGTGATCAGTGCCGGCAGTCTAGAGGTAGGTAGATTACTTCTACGGTAGGTGGACTCGCGTACAACAGCCCAGGATGAGGCACATGGGCACAGATGTATGAAGCTGTCTGAAAGGAAAATTGTCTTTGTTGCCCGTAGCAACCAATCACAGCGCAGCCTTCATTTATCAAACTGCTGTGGTGAAGTGAAAGCTGCGCTGTGATTGGCTGCTACGGGCAACAAAAACACTTTTCCTTTTAGGCAGTTTCATAAATCTGCCCTTTTTCGGCGGTGCCCATCACAAGCCTTTCGGAGGCATCCCACTGCCTGGCACCCCGTACCCCTCGGCTGCGGCAGGTGACAGTTGCTGATGTTGTTACAATATACGGCTCCTTCCTCCTTTTTGCCGTCTGCTAAATAAATCATTTTCCGTTGCGGCTGTCAACAACACAAGAAAAGCAGCGCGGACAATCCGTCCTGTAAGAAATGGGCTCTGAAGAATGAGTAATAAGTATATAATGTGCGGCGGCCATTCGTGCCTTGATAACCCGCCACCTACCAGCAGGGAGGTTTCATCCTCCGCAGCGCCGGCCCCCGTTAGTGGCGCTGATTCCTCGCTCACACTTTGTTTGTTGCACCTTTGTGACACATATCAGTCCTTCTGTATGAAAAGTAATGCGGACGGACGTGAAGGAATCAACCCGGTCGCCATGTAAGGAACACAAAGATGGATTCTGATTGGTCAAGAGTCCACAAACAGCCGCATGTTGTGGCGCACAGAGGGGTCATTTATAAAACCTTTTACTACAGTTACTGGGGTAACAAAAAGTCCCATACTTCTGCGCACGTTGGGATGAGCACATAAATGAGACTTTTTGCTGCCTGCTGTCCACCACTTTTTTTTGCTGGCCACCCCGGACCAACGCATTTCTGTATAATTTACACCAGAAACATAGATTATACTAGACATAGACGACAGATGAGATCTGGGTTACACCTCTGCATGGGCGCACGGAGGAGCCGAGATATGCCTGATACAGGACTGACCTCTGTTATATCTATACATAGTTATTAGAGCGCCCCCTTGTTACAGTCCTGGGTATAATAGATGATGGTAGAGATCTCTGTACTGACCCCTGATATATCTATACATAGTTATTAGAGCGCCCCCTTGTTACAGTCCTGGGTATAATAGATGATGGGAGAGATCTCTGTACTGACCCCTGATATATCTATACATAGTTATTAGAGCGCCCCCTTGTTACAGTCCTGGGTATAAATAAATGGGAGAGATCTCTGTACTGACCTCTGATATATCTATACATAGTTATTAGAGCGCCCCCTTGTCACAGTCCTGGGTATAATAGATGATGGTAGAGATCTCTGTACTGACCCCTGATATATCTATACATAGTTATTAGAGCGCCCCCTTGTTACAGTTGTGGGTATAATAGATGATGGGAGAGATCTCTGTACTGACCTCTGATATATCTATACATAGTTATTAGAGCGCCCCCTTGTTACACTCCTGGGTATAATAGATGATGTGAGAGATCTCTGTACTGACCCCTGATATATCTATACATAGTTATTAGAGCACCCCCTTATTACAGTCCTGGGTATAATAGATGATGTGAGAGATCTCTGTACTGACCACTGATATATCTATGCATAGTTATTAGAGGGCCCCCTTGTTACAGTCCTGGGTATAATAGATGATGGGAGAGATCTCTGTACTGACCCCTGATATATCTATACATAGTTATTAGAGCGCCTCCTTGTTACAGTCCTGGGTATAATAGATGATGAGAGAGATCTCTGTACTGACCCCTGATATATTATACATAGTTATTAGAGTGCCCCCTTGTTACAGTCCTGGGTATAATAGATGATGGAGGAGATCTCTGTGCTGACCCATGATATATTATACATAGTTATTAGAGTGCCCCCGTGTTACAGTCCTGGGTATAATAGATGATTGGAGAGATCTCTGTACTGACCACTGATATATCTATACATAGTTATTAGAACGCCCCCTTGTTACACTCCTGGGTATAATAGATGATGGGAGAGATCTCTGTACTGACCCCTGATATATCTATACATAGTTATTAGAGCGCCCCCTTGTTACAGCCCTGGGTATAATAGATGATGGGAGAGATCTCTGTACCAACCCCTGATATATCTATACATAGTTAGTAGAGCGCCCCTTGTTACAGTCCTGGGTATAATAGATGATGGGAGAGATCTCTGTACTGACCCCTGATATATTATACATAGTTATTAGAGCACCCCCTTGTTACAGTCCGGGGTATAATAGATGATGGGAGAGATCTCTGTACTGACCCCTGATATATCTATACATAGTTATTAGAGCGCCCCCTTGTTACAGTCCTGGGTATAATAGATGATGGAGATATCTCTGTACTGTCCCCTGATATATCTATACATAGTTATTAGAGGGCCCCCTTGTTACAGCCCTGGGTATAATAGATGATAGGAGAGATCTCTGTACGGACCCCTGATATATCTATACATAGTTATTAGAGCGCCCCCTTGTTACAATCCTGGGTATAATAGATGATGGCAGAGATCTCCGCACTGTCCCTAGTGGGGGTCTCACTGCCAACCGCAGGGACTTTTCTTCTGTTACAGCGTGGAGAGTATCTAGAGAATAGTGCAACTGAGGAAAACATCCAGCAAAAGGGGATCCTGTGGACGTAAGCAACTTGTTGCTGAAAGGGGTCAGAGGAGGATGTCAGAGACTGATTTAGATACTAGGTCACTTTTCTGATTACACATTCCCTTTAACCCTTTCCAATCCAATTTGTATCTTGGTTTTCCTAGGGGGCTTACTCTTTTTCTGCCGTTATACAACGGCGCTATCTGCTGGCTAAAGCCAGTACTGCATGAGGTGACACGTTGGATAGGCTCCGACAGCGGAGAGGCTGGCAATATACAGTAAGAGAACCCCGACGGACGTCTTCCAACATCGGAGCTGTACAGCCTTAAATCATAATGCCTTCAGACGTCAGACAGTGGATTGGAGAGGGTTAAAGGCATATATTTCTAAATAGATTGATGTGTGTTAGGTGGGGTCCGACTCCCAGGGCCACGCGGCAGACTTTAATAAGGCTGGACATAGTGGGCATTAAATGGGTACTGTAGTGTTTGCACTGCTTCTGTGCCCATGGCATCAGTATGCTGTTCATTTATGGCAACGATCCTTAATAATCAGTTTCCAGCACCCAAATGTACAGCGCAGGGTGCCAGTGGGCTAAGGCGCCCTACAACCAGACATTTAAGCCCCTTCGCCTTTCCCAATTGCCTGAAAAAAACTGCTATTTTACTGCGATTTTTTCGCGAGTGTGAAGGAGCCCTTTCTGCTTTTTTAAGTGTTTACCGCGAGGGATAACAAGTGTGTTCAGTTTATTATATGGGGCACTACAGATACAAGTATGCAAAGATTTATTTTTTAATTCACTTTTCTTAAACTAAGGGAAAAGTACGCAAAAAGTTTTTTTTTAAGCTATTTTTTTAAATTTTTTATGTGCCTGTAGGGGACTTGAACCTGCGGTCTCTTGATTGGTCACACGGCAGTACTTCTTATCAAGCAATAATAGGCACATCAGACCTGGATGGCGGAGGGCTAATGGCATCACAGAGGGAGCACCCTTCGTCTCTGAACCTCGTACATGCCACAATCAACCTTGACCATGGCATGTAAGGGGTTAATAGAGAGGATCGGCGTTCTCACTGCATGAAGGAGGTTTGCAGACGTGTCTAATCTGCGTGTTGTGTGCGCGTCTGTGCATAGTACTGTACTTAGAGCACACACAAGGCCAGTTCACCCGCACGCGTGACGCACCCGTTCCGCGGATTTCATGGCTATTTATACCCAGCTCCCGATGTTTCTCCATGTTTTGCGCAGTGTTTCACGCTTTCGATGGTGTTTTGTCGCACCTCCCATAAATGTCTATCGGACGTTTGCTGCGCAAAATGCAGGAAAATAGAGCGGGTCGTACCTTTACCCTCATGGGCAAAATGCACGCTCAAAACGCGCTTATGAGAACGCACCCGTTGAAATTAATGCGCTCTATTCTATGTGTCGTGTGAAGAAGCCCCAGGACCCTAGACCTGCTGTGATTGGCCAGTGCAGCCCACATGAGCGGTGTTGGCATGCAGTGCCTCAGACTACCGATCCGTACTAGTGTGCAGCGTGCAGCAGAAGTCAAAGAAGCGCTGCCACCATCTTTGTTTCTGCAAAAGCGGCGGAGGGGTCGCTATAATAACCAGTGCAGATCCTCCTTATTATCAGCTGATGTCAGAGATGTTGGGATTCCCTTTAAGCTTCGCAGCTGTTGGTCCACAAATTAGATTAGATTGGGATGGTGCTCAGCGTCCAGGACGGCGCCGCCACCTTCTGCCTCGTCATCTGCGAGCCGCCGGCACGACTCAAATCTTCAAGCTGTTATTTGTGCAACAGTGGACTCTGATTACCTCGTGGACGGCCGATCCGAGCGCCGCCAACCGCGGTCTGCGCTATCTGGCCTGCAGGTTTTATTTCTGCTTTATGAGTCAAAATGTAACCAGGGGGATGGATGGAGGGAAGGAGCCCTTTATCAGCCCCCATCTAGTGGAATGTTGGACTTCTTTGGTCTTCAGATCTGCAGCGCTCCCTCCTGGTGTAGATTCGATTCGGTGATGAGATCGTTCTGCAGGAATATCGGCCCCTGCGGACAGGAAGCTTCTTGCAGTTGCTGCAGATTAGATGGTGGTGCTGACATGTTCTGACCGGCTGACAGGAAGGGCTCAGCGATTCATGCTGCTTGCACCAAATTCTGACCTCCCATCAGCAACAGGAATCTGGCTCCATCTGACCAGGGGATGTTTATCCGCTGCTCAGTGATACAAGTTTTGCGCTCTTTTGCCCGCTGGAGTCTTTCTGTTTCTCTTTGACACAATGGCGCTGGAACCGGTCGCCTGCTGTTATAGCCCATCCGTGCGGAGGAACGGCGAGTTGTGCGTTCGGACACGTTAGTTGGAGCTCCAGCGTTGTGTTCAGCTGACTGTACAGCTCATGTTGGTCAGAACGATTCCTGACATCCTCCTCCGACCCCTTTCAGTGAGGAGTTGTTTACATCCAAAGGATCCCGTTTCGCTGGATGTTTCCCTCGATCGCGCCATTCTCGGTATACTTTCTGCACCGTTACATGAAAAAAAAAACGCTGTTGGCAGTGAGATCCCAGCTAGTCTGGCACCAATGACCCGGCCTCCTTGGAAGTCGCTCCGATCGCTGGATTTCCTTATCTAATGTGGATTTACACTATAACTGATCCGCAGACATTTGGCACAGGATTTTATGCAGCACTCCGGAGGGAATTACCATCCAGGGAAGCGCCAATCATGAGAGGGCCGGAGCTCTAATAAAGGGCCAGGGACTCCTATCAAGGGAACAACGGACATGACTATTTTCAATGCAGCTTGTTTCATAGCTACTGATTACATGACCCATGTTCGCGGACTGGCACTTAGGACAGACAATGTGGGCGAACAGACGGCGTACAAGCCCATCGGCTTCCCCGCCTGCACTGGCACGATTCCGCTGCTATAACAAGATATGGACATTATCAACGATGCGTAAATTAGTCGGACTTTGAAGCCTTTATTCCGGCCGCCGTGTTTCCATTGTCTCCCTTTTTGCAATTATTGCCAAGTTTTATTAGACAGGAAATGAGATTTCTGCTGGTAGCGGACGCAATGTAACAGGACATAGCTTATAGGAAAGACTTTCCTGACAGGTCACATGACTGACGGCGTCCGTAATTACTTCTATAGAAGCTCGCATGCAGAATCACATTCTAATACATTGGCCAAATCACACACAGGGCTTCACATCCAAAATAGGAAAGGGATTTTGAAAAAGTCATGAAGCCCTTGGCACAATATACAGATGATATAATGTGGGGCATCATATAATAAAGCAACGAGCAGAGCGCCCCCTTCTGGAGTCATAATTTATCATTGGTGAGTCGTGAACATAGAAGAATGGGATCCAAAGCAAAGATCAAACCAGTTTGCCCCATTATGGTGCCCTGTTTTGCACCCAGGGCCGTTGGACCCGCTGTCTGGCCAATAGCCCACCACAGTGTTTGCTAACAGTGCCGTTCCTTTGGATGGGGCGTCCGTGCAGCTTCTTGCCATGCAATGGGAGAGGGACCAATTGGGGCTTAGCGACATTCTCAAAGGGCCTCCTAGCATCGGAATGAGCTGTCATAATAGTGTGTATGCCCTTGCTTTGTTAGTCAGCTGAGTGGGCTAACTTCACACCGGCGAGTGCAATATCAGGCCGTGAAACCAACGTGCCCACCATCACTTCGGGAAAATAGTTGTCAGCCGCACCGGAGCATCGCGGAGTTTCTCCCATTGTTTTCAATGCGGAGTGCCCACATAACACTCGCGTGCTCCTAGCATGTGGTGCGCTGCTGCCACCGACTCCATTGAAAACAATAGGCTTTGCGATGCGAGGGAACGCCCAAAGATGGGACATGCTGCGATTTTTTTCCCCACATCTCATCGCGGCGGAGGATCGCTACTTCCCCAAAGTGATGCGAGGAGGTTTTGATATAAAAACGCCTCGCATCCTCGGGGAAATCGCATGTTGGCGAGCGCGATATCAGGCTGTGATTCACAGACAGATATCGCACTCGCCCACGTGAAATGAGCCTGATAGGCAATCAATCATGGCAGCACTAGGTGCTTTCAGAAGGCCCCAGGCTGCCATGGCAACCAAATGCCACCCCACGAGCTCATTGTTGGGTGGCCATTGGAAACTACCAAACACGGATCGGGGCATTTAGCATTTAGAGGGTTAACAGCCACGATCAGCCTAATCTCCAATTGCAGCTGTTATAGGCAGGAATCAACTGTCAACGACAGCCGGCATCCTCCTTGTATTTGTCTTTGATCAGCTCCCTATCCTGCTCCATACAAACCCTGCATGCCCAGCATGTATATGTATGTCCGAGGCGTGAAGGTGTTAAAGGGGTTATACAGGAAAGGGGTGTTAAAGGGGTTATACAGGAAAGTGGAATCCTTGCTCGGACCTGCAGTCTTGGAACTTCAATTTCCAGTCCAATTCCAAGACCGGGTCACATCACATGGTATGGACTTTGTGCCCATGCCATCACGGCGTGGCGCTGGCTGTTCTGCCCATTTTAATAACTAAGCCAGCCCTCTCTTGGCTGCTGCTTCGTTGCAATGACATGGTAGGCAGAGAAGGAACATGTACCATGTGACATGACCCGGTGTCGGAACAGGGCTGGAAGGGAAGGTTGCAACACCGCAGGCCCGGTAAAGATTCCACTTCCTGGACAACTTTTTTAAGGACCTTTTAAACAGTCTGATAATTAGGCAAGAAAGTTTGCCTGAACATTCTTTTGCCCAATCTACCATGTAAAAGTGCAAACAATCAGTTGCCGCACAGCGGGCCCAGGGGTCAGCCAATTGCAGGGATTCTGAGTGTCTGAACCCTGGCGATCAACTATTGAGAATAGGTCATTAATAAAGAAGTTATCCTCGACTTTTACTAAGTTCCCCACAACAGATCTGTAATTACTCCTCTTAAAGGGGTTGTCCAGTTACAAATTAACTTTTTAAAATCAAAGCTAAAAGGGTTAAAAATGGTATTTACCTGTCCTCAGCCCTAGCGATCCGGCCCTGCGATTCTCCTGGTCTCTGTTGACAGCGGAAGTCAGGTAACTTTTATCTACCAATCGGAGACCTCAGCGTCACCATTCGGAACTCCTGGCATCATGGTGCCCAAGGTGTGAGCACAGATGCCAGGAGAATGGCGGTGATGCTGCGGCCTCTGATTGGTAGACAGCATCACCTGACTTCTGCTGTTAACACAGACCAGGAGAATCGCAGGCTGCAGCGCTGGATTGTCGTGGCGGAGGACCGGTAAGTACCGTTCATTTTATTGCTTTAACCCATTTGGCTCTAATTTTAAAAAGTTATTTATAACTGGACAGCCCCTTCAAAGGGAACCTGTCATCCCCGTTGAGCCCTATTACTAGGTTATGTGACTCAGAGGCGAGGGAGCAGGTAGTCTGGAGGGCTGTGTTTCATTCAGGTGGCCCGCTCCCGCTCTGTGTCCTTGTGAATTTGGCATGTCCACAGAGCAGTCTGAAAAGAGTCACCCCAACTTCATGGGGACACAGCACAAGAATAGGCCACCCGGTGACTATGACACCCTGCCCTCGGGACACCCCGTTCCCTCATCTTTGAGCCCCATGACATAATGATGAACGTCTGTGCCTTCCAGGAACAGAATAACGCAGAGCGGTGAATACTGGATAGTTTGTTACCATTTACCAACTGTCTACCTGCGAATCAATGGGCAGGCGGTCTACCGTATACACAATCTATTCGAGGCACGTAGCATGCTAAGGAATTGTATCAAAGCAGCTGCTGAGTATTTTCGGTTCGTACTTCATCCCATCTGACTGTCAATCTTGAGTTTTATAATCGCACATCGAGGGAAGGTACGTTATCTAATCTTACCGGGAAGAGGCAACATCTATTATAAAACTCGCCGTCAACTGAGGGGAGAGGAGAGGATGGCTTCACTGCCGGTTAAATACAACATATCACAATAATGTGCATGCTTTATGACATGGCGGCGCTCGGCGAGGCGCTTCCTGCAGAATGAATTCCATAATTTTTCTTTCGGATGTTTGGCTCTGACCATAACACAACCAAGACGTGAGGCCAGGAGGAGACCGTGGAACACGAATGGCAAGGGTTATCCGTTATATCAGCCTTAGCGGTAGCTGATGCTAAAAAGGCCTATCAAGTTAGAAGTTTCGCCACCCATCTGACTCTGGAGACGTTTGCGCTGTGAACCTTCTTCCCTAAAATTAGGGGTTTTAAAGCTTCCTGAGTTTTGGTAATGGCAGAGGATCCCCAAGGAGTAGCCATTATGGAGAGCAGGTTCAGAGAGTGTCTCTCTCTGGAGGACCCGACATGTCCATGTATTACAGTTGCACGCTGATATGAATGAGAATGGTGTAATGCTGTATTTTCCCTGTGGGGGCACTGCAGGGAGATTAAACAGTTGCTGCCAGGTTCCCTCATAGATTACAGCTGATCGCTAGAGGTGTCAGAAGAGGGCCACCTTGTGATCAGCTTATTTCGGGACATAATAAAAATGGATTGTCCAAGGTGAATAAACTAAGGGCGTATGTACCCTTTGTAGAGAGGGGCCCAAGCTGTAATTGCATCTCATTTTCTACTGGGCAGCAAACTTATGCAGGACCTCCAAACTGCATTGTTAGCAAATAAGGAGGTGGAAGATTTGCTCAAGGGTCATTTTAAATAGCATTGACCCTACTGTCCTGGGTAGCCAAACTGGATGCCATAATGGAGGGCCCGTTAAAGTTTTGCTACGGGGCCCCATCTCCTCTATGTTTGCCGCTGGAGCAAACCCTTTGATATAAAATGTAAGTTACTTATGAACAACACATATATGGGTCATTATTAGGTCAGACTGGACCATCAGAGATAAAAGCCTTCCTCATGGTCATAACAGTTTAATAACCTAGTAGACCCACTGCATGGGTATTAAAATGGGCACACCCCCACCATTGCCCCACCCACTTCTTTCTCAAACTTCTTTTCTAGCTAAAAAAAAAATGATAAAAATGTATACCCACCTAACCCAGCCGGCTGCCCCTGCCGTGCCACTTCCATGCTTACCTCCGGGTTCAGTGCTCACATGCCTATCCAAGCAGATGATAGTTACGGCCAATCCCTGGTATCAATGTTAGTGTGGCCCTTTCTTCAGGTGGGCACTTGACCGCCTGATCCGGACGCGAGTGGAGACCGCAGGGACCAGAGCAGCACCAAGAGGCGAGTAGTTTGTGTTTTATGATTTTTTAAGCTCTGCAATATTTTTCAACGATTCCGGATTCCGCTGTGGGCTCTCACATACAGAATCCGACCTTCTCATGTGCAGCCGGCCTAAATAGAGGGCAGTTCCTGCCCTACTCCTGGAGCAGAGCAATAGAGAAAGTGAAAGGAAAAGTAATGTAAGGATGCCTTCACACTTGTGATATCGCTGCAGTTTTTAAACGCGAATGTCAATAGGACTTTCTAATGTTAAAAACACAACGAAAAAAAATCACAAATCCCAAACTTGCGATTTTTGTGCGATGTGTTTTTAACATTAGTAAGTCCTATTGACATCCGTGTTTAAAAACTGCAGCGATATCGTGATGGTAAGTGTGAAGGCACCCTAAGGGAGCTAAGCTCCAGACACAGCAAAAGTAGGAGGTAAGTGTGAACTACCGGAGCACTCGTATCCTGAAGTGAGGATCTGCCTAAGGATCATTCCTTAAAGGCGTTTTCCATGGAAATACTATTGATGACCTATCATCAGGATAGGTCATCAATAGTTGATCGGCCGGGGTCCGTCGTTAGGGACGCCGACCAATCAGCTGAGTGGGTGCACGCTGTCATCGCCGTAAGTGCACAAAGGTCGGAGCAGAAGCAGCGGATGTCTCCACGCCGACCTATGTGTAGTGGCCGTCACTTGTAACTGCAGGCTGGGGTCTCAATGATTTCATTGAGAGCCGTGCCTGCAGTTACAAGTGCCGGCTACTACACAGAGGTCGGCGCAGAGACTTCCGCTCCGACCTCCGTGTTGTTGCGGCGCGGACAGCATGCGCCCACTCAGCTGATTGGTCAGTTCATTTGCAGACCCAGTCAGGAAGTGCCTCAGACTGGAATCTAATGGGGAGGACAGGGTAAGCCAATGGTCATCCTACCTGGGTCACAGCCGAGCCGCAGTTCTGTAGTTCCAGCCTTAAAGCATTGAGGACCACATACTTGCTGCATGGACTCATCTTTACTGCTGGTGGCCAATGTTAGAAGCACAATACAGTCTTTTTCTCCAAGAGGTTTCGGCTGGTGAGGCGCCAGCTGGACTCCATACCGGTACGGCGAGCACTAATGTCCTCCTTCCTCTGCGATAAGCTGACTATCCGTTGGACCGGTTGAGCAACATTGTGCCGACACTCCCGTAAGGAAAGGGCAATCATCAGCCAGGGACTTACTTGTTAGATCAGTCCCAAAAGTTCCTGTGTTTAAAGTCACGTTGTGTTTCTTTTTCCTCGCCTTACTTCTCTGAAGTCTCAGGCTTCGCCCATGACACGTGGTACTCGCCAGCCCGTGCCCACCAGAGCCAGCCCTCTTAAAGGTACATCACTTGAACCAAATGTTGATAAACAAGAATGCAATAATCATGGGGAATCACAATAATGGGAGTCATTACCCCCCTTACACGAAGACCCCACCAATTGCTGATCTGCAGAGAGGCGGATTAGCGGTATATGAACTCCTAGAAGGTCCATACACCACTCTGCTTGCGTTCCCTATAGTGTCAACCACAGCTGACTGTAGCCACCGAGAATGGTCCTAAACCAGTTGTGTTTTCAAAGCCTATTGATGGTATATTATAATTGTCTTGCTTTAATCTTATATTGTTATACAGGCTGTATTAATGGGTGGTTGGATGTCTATAGAGTTCAGTTAGAGAGATAGAGCAGTCCCAGTTACTCAGCATTAGGCCGGTTTCATATGGGTGTATTGTTATTGCTTGTCGCATGCGCAATCTTCCAGTGCCCAACACGCGATGCCAATAGCCCATTGATTTGTATTAGGCCATTCACATGTTCTATCTTGGTGCGTATGACTAGCATATTGTCATTGCATACTTGCTGCACGCCAGCACACACGGTCGTGTGAGCCCCACCTTACTCAGTGCTTGTCTAGCCCAGTGCTTCCCAACTTCAGTCCTCAAGGCAACCCAACAGGTCAGGATGTCCTCAGTATCACACAGACATTGCCACGAGTGTTCTTACTACAGGATATCCTGAAACCATGACCTGTTGGGGTGCCTTGAGGACTGGCGTTGGGAAACACTGGTCTAAACTCTCAGCTAATCAGCTCTATGCTGCCAGGAGGACTCAAAGTTTATGAAAATTACTGTTTAGTTCCAGAAGCTTCTTAAGAGAGAAGACTAGGTGTAGTAACAAGCATGTAGATAGCTGGTAAAGAGAACAGAGGCACCAGCTATGTGCCTGATTCCAAGGATTTGAGGAGAAGGATGCCAAAAACAGTTTGCAAAACTTGTCCCAAGCATTACGGGATTTTAGGCAGCAGCACTTCCAGCCACCACCTCTGAGGCTGGATTGTCTTGGATGTTGCCTCGTCACCATCTGGATGCACAATAAACACGTGAGTTTTCTTATAACCTCTCCTGCCTCCATGGACTTTTTTCTCTGGGGAACATCTGAACACCTTCCCAAGGAGCGGGGACCACCAGTTAACACCAAGCCCCCCACTATTTCCCTGCAGTGTAGCTGGGTGGTAGGACATTTGCACCATGACATCAGACCCTCCTGCCCTGGCACATTACATGAAGGTGCACAATGCTTCTGCCCCGTTGTTTCAGTCGTCACGATGGTCTCAGCACCCAGAACTCCCACAATCACTATGTCATATCAGATGTTTTCAGAAACTACAGTAACGCTTTCATCCACAAATAAGCTTCTAGATCTTACTGATGATCTGTCATGTGTGTACGGCGTAGATTGTAAAGCAAGTAAGATAAGGATGTGTACCTTGTCTGTGGACTCTCAAAATAATTTCCTCTTGAGGGCCCGAGGAGCCCCACTCCAGCATTTAATACAATATTCCCAACCTACAATGTAACTATGAAAGTAATTACTGCAAATAACATCTTAAAGGGGTACTCCGGGCTTTTTTATCTGATGACCACCTGTCCGCTGAATAGATCATTAGTAGTTGACGGACGTGGTCTTCCAATTGGGCCCCTCATCCATCAGCTGATCATCCAGTCTTTGGCAAAAGTGGAAAAAGACTAGTCTAGTGCCATCTTATGTCCACGAATGACAAAAGGATTGGGCACTGAAATTCAACATGGCCGATCCTTCCTTCCATCAACATTATGTATCAAGGGAAATCCCCAAACACATGCAATAGTTGACCAATCCAGTCGAAATCAGTGGGTTGAGCGAGCTTTTTTCTAATGTGTATGGGGGTCAATATGTGTAGCTAGTGCCATACATAGAAGAGAGAGACTCTTGCTATGGTGCCAGGTCATCCCGATTAGAACAGGAGAACTCGGTGACGGTTTTTACCCACCACTCCCCTCTAACGATCCTTGGGCCAAGTCCCCACTCTCTTGCTTGCTAACACAGCAGTGAAGAGGGGCGTCCCTGCATAGGTACAGTATGTGCCACCCAAAAGCAAAGAGGGTGGGCTTAATGGATGCTGGGCTCTTTCGCTCATAGGGCCCAAGACCAACCGGATGATATAGTAATAGTAGGCCTCCTGGGTAATTGCTGTGCTGAAGTTCATGTAATGTCAGACTAGAAGGGACACACAACCAGAAGAGCTGCGGCATAGACTGTGCTCTTATTTGCCATTTGTTGTGCGTCCTGCTCTCCGCCGGTGAGTTTCCAACATGTTCACAAATCAACCGTAATAAACATTATATAACACACTATACAAGTTAGACATACACCGACCAACCATATTGTACAAGAAGTGAAAGGTCAAGATAGACGAGGGGTTAACAAACACAGTCAACAATTACAGATGTAGCAGAGCTGAGTTTGCCAATCAGCAGAATTTGTCATTTCGCACATCTCGCTGTTATATGTTGTGAGTTATCTTAAAGGGATATTCCCATCTCATCCCATTGATGTACCATAAAAGTCTGATAGGTACGAGTCCCACTTCTGGGGTCCGCACTTATCTTGAGTTAGAGCCCCAACCACCCTGAATGCGTTGGCTGGAGGTGGTTGGGAACGTGGAACTAGCTGAGCATCCTGCCTTATACTATTTCCGTAACTTTCATGGATGTCAATATGAGATTTAGTCAAACCGTGTAGCACAACGAGCTTACGAGCAGTTGGAAACAATGTAACTCATTGCGTTACTCTGTTTGCAGAATTCCCATTGAATTCTATGGGAGTTACAGAAACAGCAGATCTCAACAGAGCTTGGCTGCTTCCGTCATGTCGGCCAACTGGTTACCTAGTAATCAGCTGCATTCATGGCCAAGATGACGGTAACACCCTAAGCAATGGCTTTGTTCTTTTCCTACATGGAAATTAAAGGGGTATTCACATCTTGGCTTGTTATGGCCGAAATGGGAAAACCCGGCCTTCTGTTTTTTTGTAGTGTGCTACGCTTTTTCCGTAGCTCCCATTCACTTCAATGAGAACTACAGAAGCAGTGCTGTGCTGAAGCCCTCTACTGCTTTCGTAGTTACTGGCCAAGTGGCTAGTAACTACAGCAGCGATTTCGCCTATGAAAAACCTAGATGGGAACATCCCTTTAAGAGCTAATAGAAGGGCACCTCCTGTTTAGGATCCTCCTCTGTTAGCCACAAGAGAGAGCAGCTACAAAAAGAGCCTCTCACTCAGGAGGACTATTTTACACAGGCAACCTATTCACTTTAATAGGCACCATGTAATACTTCAGTTCTCCTGCGGGTGTGCTACAGGAAATCACTGGCTGCCAGAGTCCCAGGGAAATTACAGATGATCACTGGGAATCCTAGCAGTGGAACCACTTGGGATGAACCAAGTGGGGCTTTTAATAGTGGACAACCTGGATGAAAAATTCAGCTCTGCTACATCCATATGTCTTTTCTACAGGAAATTATAGTTGGACACGGCCGATGCTACACTACAAGAACAGACGTGACAACATAAAAGCTAAATAAGGCTGCTTTGACACTTGCGTTGGGGCTCAGTTCAGGGTTTCAGTCTCTCTGCTCGGTTTTTGGAGGAGAGAAACTGAAATAAACAGATCCTTTCTTTCCCCATTGATTTCAGAGGCAGGTTGGGCCCCCCTAACGCAGGCGTGGAAGCAGCCCGACAGTCCTGTTTAAGAGGATAGTCATTTGCTTTCATATAATTGCAGTTTAACGACCCGATTTTCTGTAGACTTCATCATTCGACTTTGTAATACGTTATTGTTCGCCAAGCCTTAAGTAGATGGTAACATTGTAGGGTCTCATCAGGATACAATGTTGCGAATTGTCTGGAGCCATACTAACCACAAATCCTCCTATAGATTCATTTTCACCCCTTTGGTCTCTCCAGCCAAGAGCATGAGGATGACCTAGGTTGGTGCATGGACCATCTCTCGGTAGACCAAGGCAGGTCATGAGACGAGGCAGAAGATTGCCTCCTCCTAAATAAAACTATTCCACAATGGACAATAAAAGAAGAAGGAGCGAGTTAAAACTGATTTAAACAGACCCTGGAGGGGTTTAGGAGAATAAAGCTGATGGAGCATAAGAGGATTTAATGAGGACGGAAAAAAAATAATTGTCTAGCGCCCCAGGTAACTACCGCTGAGAGTCGAAATCTGAACGCAGTGGAAATCTGCTTGTATCCGGTACAATTAATATATTCTCCTCATATTCAGCTAGGGGGACCTACAGGTGGCAGAGTTTGGAGTATTTTAACCAACTTACCCAGACTCCATTGTTTAAGAGGTTTGTACACTTTTGCACCAAAAACCTAGAATGAAACAATGTTGCAATAGTCGTCATGATTAAAGGGGTTTCCGTCAATTAAAAAACTTGCCCCAGGGTAGGCAATGGTACTGAAAACAAAATGAAATAGCCATTACTCCCCCTCTCACATTGTCCCCCCTCCAGCACCTCTGACCCGATCATACAATGTGTGTATAAATGGCACGTGACTGATGAGGTGAGGCCAGCGATTGGCTGTCATGGTCATGTGAGTGATGGACATGGCATTGTCATCATTTCCTGTACCGGATCGGCAGTGCTGGACTGGAGGACCAATGGAAGGGTAAGTCATTTTTTTCATACTCTTACCTACTCTGGGCAATTTTTGTAAATGTCAGAAAACCTCCCTAGAGGGGTTGTAGCACAATTGCAAGTTACCCCACAGGATATCCACAGGTTAGGGGATAACTTGCTGATCCGTGGGGTCCCACTGCTGAGAGTGCTGCTGATCTCAAGAGTAGAGCTCTATGTTCCCCGTCCTCCTCAATGTCGGGTTACTGCACCCCCCGCAGTGAAGAGGAGAATGAATGGAGCGCTGGTTGCACTCGTTTCACTCTCAATGGGATACCGAGATACCAAAGCGGGTGGCACTCGGCTATTTCCATCAGCCTCATTAGAATGAATGCCCTACTGACTGTGCATCTCAGCCAGCACTCCATTCATAGTGATGTCACTGCGAGGAAGAAGCGACCCCCGTAGTTAAAGAAGAGTGGGGCACAGAAATGTTGTCCTTGAGATCGGTGGGGGTCTCAGCGGTGAGATCCCCATCGATCAGCGAGTTATTCCCTATCCTGTAAATAGGGGATAACTTGCAATTGTTGTACAATCCCTTTAAAACCCTTCTACCGTTTAGTGTATACAGCTCCTATGCAGACGTATGTGTCTCTATGGTTACAGACTACATCAAACCCTGTGTGTAGTCTGATCCTGAGGCTGTGTAATATTCCCTATTACCTGGCCCTCTTCTGTTGTTGTTAGGTTAGTTAGGGGGCAGAGAGTGTGCAGTAATGAGAACATTTCCGTTAAGGGGATTGTGCCAAGATGCAAAACCCCTTTAAGAATGCCGGGCTTGAGGAGAACAGTTGATTGCCCCAAGTCCTACTCTCAGTACCCCGAGGAAACAGGGTGAAGTTGTGGCCAGTTTGACATTGTCCTGCAGGGGAAGAGTAGTATTACAGGACAGATACATTAGGACGGGAGTTGCTGTCCATTCCGGGACATAGAGGGGTCCTGAGCAGGAATACCCACTCTATGATCTTCATGTGCCCTGTTAGGGCATACAGGGGATGCCATCTTGGCACAACGCCTTTAGGTTCATGGTAGCACTAAACTGAGGGCAAAGAAGGAGCAAGAAGGAGCGAACCCCCCCCTCCCCCCCGACATATTATAACCGTATTATATATCAGGGTCGATAAACTGCAATTATAGACAATGTAGACAGGAACTATAGGACAGAGGTGACACAAAGGACGGGCGCTGCGGGCACCAGCGCCACATCCATGTACAAACCTTTTTCCAAACTTTATTTAAATGACTAGTTGTCTCTCCCGCAGCCTTGAGAAAATGGAGAAATATTTGATTAAAGACCATATAAAAACCACATTGTAAGATCCGACTCATACAAGAGACCGCGGGCCTCATTAATCAAAACCGTCCAACGGTAAGAGGGTCCTTGTAGCCCGTAGCAACCAATCAGAGCGCAGCTTTCATTTTACCACAGCAGTTAAAGAAATGAAAGCTGAGCTCTGATTGGTTGCTACGGACAACAAGGACAGTCAGACGGGATGTTCACACGTGGCACAAATGCTGCGGATCTGCAGTTCATTTCATCCGGAGCAGCGCTCCTCTCACCTCCCGATACCACCTGCTGCTGCACCCAGATCGCAGCGCCAGCGGTCATGTGATGTGGAAGTGGCGCTCAGTGGCCGATTTTGATGCTTTTTTGATCAGAAGTGATGAGGATTTTGCTATGAAAAACCTGCAGCATTTCCGCTACGTGTGAACGCGGTCGTACTGACAGACAGATCTGATAAACGAGGCCCAATATATCTTCTGTGCCACGGCACGGCTCACTAAGTGCTCAGCTTTTAGTTTAAATGGTTAAAATTAGAAAAACAGCGCCACCCCTGTCTCCAGGCCGTGTGCGGTATTACAAATTACCTCAATATACTTCCATGGAGCGGCAATGCAATACCAGATACAACCCATTGACGTAGGTGGCGCTGTTTTTTTTTTGTTTTTTTCTAAAGAAGGCAACCATTTTTTTCTAATCTTGGAGATTCTCTTTAAGAGCTCCTCACAGCGGCGATGGCGATTTTGCAGCTCCATAGGGGAACATGGGCGAGAAAAGAAAATCACAAAGCGCAGAAAGGCACAACATCGCAAAGGGAAATAAAACAATTAAAAACCAACACGTTTCATAATTCAGCATTTTCGCTCCCTCTCGCAACGCGCCATTTTAGTGCAAGTATGAAGGCGCTCTAATGAGCATTTCCACCCAAAAGCACTAAAACAAGCTGTAAAAAAAAGTAGTCATGGATTAGGATTCAGGATGTCAGAATTTGGCGCAAGCAGCATGAATCGCTGACCCTTTCCTGTCAGCACCTCCATCTGCAGCAACTACAAGAAGCTTCCTGTCCGCAGGGGCCGATATTCCTGCAGAACGATTTAGTGTAAATAGCCATTCATCTCTACGCGCTACTAGATGGGGGCTAATAAGCGGCGGTCAGCGTACGTTCCCACTGTTCTTTCACAGCTGCTTCTCTTCTTGCAGAAGTGTCAGTCTTCACTGCTATCCTGCCATTCAGTTCGTAAACCCAACACACAATAATCCACCCGATTCGGCGCCGGCTGCGGACGCAGGATTGTGAGTGCATAATTATACATTAAACTGAAAATATAATTTTCTTTTTTTTTTAGTGTCGGACTGGAGACCGGTGCAGGCACCTGTGGGGGAGGGGTTACATGGTGTCACCTACGATGGATTTCCACCTATAGAGAGAAGCGTAGCCATTTGTCATAAGAAAGATGATTCATTTAGAGCTGGAAGGCAGAGCGGCGCGTTTTGGGCGAGTCCACGGCTCGGAAAAGAAATGAAAGAATAACTCAGAAAACAATCTAGAGGTTTGCCAAGAAGACGGGCGCCGCGGCGGCCGCGCGCCGCATGATGTACACCGCTGGGTTTAATTTGCCTTCACATTTACAAGGCCGGCTGTTATGGAAGTTCCAGATAAGAAGCGCAGAAACTAAAACAATGGAAGGATCTGAAGCGTAATAACCAGATTATTGTTACTTTGTTAATAGAACGGAATTATTGGCTGTAAATATCACAGGTTCCGCCATCCGCAGCGCCGTTTACTGCTGCGAAGTCTCTCCGCTTCTTCTCTACAAGCTGACGGGTCAAAATATTTTAACTCCTTAAACACCAAGCTATTTCTGGTCTGTGGAAGCTCAGGAATCTTCCTGCTTTTTCTATGCGTGACTAATGGGCGCACCTTGTAGAGGTACAAATACCATATATTAAGATTTAAAGTGACCCTCTGGGACAGGAGGAAGAGGGGGGCATATTACCTGAATTGTCTTACTCTGTCTCTGCTCCATTCAACTGGTTCCAGGCCCCATTTTCGGCTGTCCAACGTGGCTGCAGGAATTTTCTAGCTACCTAATGCACACAGTCTACTGCTCTCTGATTGGGCAATACTGTTCACATGATTAGCTCTGGCCAATCAGAAAGCAGGCATAGCACATTAGCAATACACTGTGGGGATAAGGTAGTCTGAAGGGTATGTTCTCCTGGCAGAATGTACAGCACCATATGATAGAATATTGTGTATTTGGGGTCTCAAACACAGTCAGCAGCCATACAGATAGTTTATGGTGCAACGTAGTAATGCAAATCTATGTCCAAGGTCAAAAAGAAAGACATTTAATAGCCAAAGAGGGACAGAGGGACTTGGGTCAAAAATAATGACTGTTCGTCCAAAAGAGGGACACTTGGGAGGTATGAAATGTGCACCGACATGCCGGGATGTCTCTTCCACTTGACATCTGCCACTGGTGGACGGTCAGCTGGCACCTGTACACTAGATAGTTGGCCAATTCCATCAACATGTCGTCCCCAATTTGGCTGCCCTTAATCTCATGGCTATGGCCAGGTCTCCATTGGCTTTGTGAGAAGCACCACCATCTTTTGGCAGTCATACCCAAGGAGTAAGAAACTATGTAAAGGTCCAATTCACTCTGGTAGACAAGTGCCAACCACCAAGATAGGCACTTGTCTACTGGGCCTTTACACATGCCAAGTCAGATCATGTTGGGGGGGCAAATAATCGTTCCTATGATTGTTTGACCCCCTAGAATTGTCATTGGTTGGCTGTATGCCCCCGGGTTACACAGTGAGATGTACAGCTGACCAGGGAGTGCTTCTCTACCTGCACTGACGAACCCATCAGTCAACGATTAGGTGTTCGCTCGAGTATTGACCTACCGCTTGTACTTTTATGTAGCCCGATGTTCAGGCAATGTTCTTGCCCGTATAAAAGCCACCGGCTCCTTGGGGCATATCGGAGTATATGTGCGTCCGCCATCCCCGGGAGACGTGAGTGAACGGCTCCGGCTCTTCCCTCTTACCAGAATAATTCCTCCGGTGTTTTTGACCACATAAACCAATAAATCTGCCGGTGTCACATCCTGACGCTCCGTTCATTAATCATGCTCAGAGGGAGGACGGCCACATTTACCTCCGGAGCCTCTGTCACTCCACATTCCCACTGTGACATTAATTTATACATGTGAGGACGCTCTTAAATTAATTGGATATTAGTTCCATATTTCTGAACTTGGCAGTGAAATCACCTTATTATAAGAATTCCCCAGCTTGTAAACTAATACGCAGGGATGACTGGGGCAACGAGAGGGGTCAGTGATGAGAGGTGATGCTTGGATTTCAGTTTCTTGCAAGATTAGATCAGATTGGCTTTCCTCAAAGTTCAGACATGAGAAGAAGCAGAGAGACCATCTGAGCATTAGGACAGCGAGGATGCCATATTGTAAAGAGAAAGCAGTATTATAGTAGTTATATTCTTGTACATAGGAGGCAGTATTACAGCAGTTATATTCTTGTACATAGGAGGCAGTATTATAGTAGTTATATTCTTGTAGATAGGAGGCAGTATTATAGTAGTTATATTCTTGTACATAGGGGCAGTATTATAGTAGTTACATTCTTGTACATAGGAGCAGTATTATAGTAGTTATATTCTTGTACATAGGGAGCAGTATTATAGTAGTTATATTCTTGTACATAGGGGGCAGTATTATAGTAGTTATATTCTTGTACATAGGGGGCAGTATTATAGTAGTTATATTCTTGTACATAGGAGCAGTATTATAGTAGTTATATTCTTGTACATAGGGGGCAGTATTATAGTAGTTATATTCTTGTACATAGGAGCAGTATTATAGTAGTTATATTCTTGTACATAGGGGAGAGTACTATAGTAGTTATATTCTTGTACATAGGGGCAGTATTATAGTAGTTATATTCTTGTACATAGGGGGCAGTATTATAGTAGTTATATTCTTGTACATAGGGGAGAGTACTATAGTAGTTATATTCTTGTACATAGGGGCAGTATTATAGTAGTTATATTCTTGTACATAGGGGGCAGTATTATAGTAGTTATATTCTTGTACATAGGAGCAGTATTATAGTAGTTATATTCTTGTACATAGGGGGCAGTATTATAGTAGTTATATTCTTGTACATAGGAGGCAGTATTATAGTAGTTATATTCTTGTACATAGAAGGCAGTATTATAGTAGTTATATTCTTGTACATAGGGGGCAGGATTATAGTAGTTATATTCTTGTACATAGGGACAGTATTATAGTAGTTATATTCTTGTACATAGGAGCAGTATTATAGTAGTTATATTCTTGTACATAGGGGGCAGTATTATAGTAGTTATATTCTTGTACATAGGAGGCAGTATTATAGTAGTTATATTCTTGTACATAGGGGGCAGTATTATAGTAGTTATATTCTTGTACATAGGAGCAGTATTATAGTAGTTATATTCTTGTACATAGGAGCAGTATTATAGTAGTTATATTCTTGTACATAGGAGCAGTATTATAGTAGTTATATTCTTGTACATAGGGGGCAGTATTATAGTAGAGATATTCTTGTACATAGGGGGCAGTATTATAGTAGTTATATTCTTGTACATAGGAGGCAGAATTATAGTAGTTATATTCTTGTACATAGGAGCAGTATTATAGTAGTTATATTCTTGTACATAGGGGGCAGTATTATAGTAGTTATATTCTTGTACAAAGGAGGCAGTATTATAGTAGTTATATTCTAGCACATAGGAGCAGTATTATAGTAGAGATATTCTTGTACATAGGAGGCAGAATTATAGTAGAGATATTCTTGTACATAGGGGGCAGTATTATAGTAGTTATATTCTTGTACAAAGGAGGCAGTATTACAGCACTTATATTCTAGCACATAGGAGCAGTATTATAGTAGTTATATTCTTGTACATAGGGGGCAGTATTATAGTAGTTATATTCTTGTACATAGGGGCAGTATTATAGTAGTTATATTCTTGTACATAGGAGGCAGTATTATAGTAGTTATATTCTTGTACATAGGAGCAGTATTATAGTAGTTATATTCTTGTACATAGGAGCAGTATTATAGTAGTTATATTCTTGTACAAAGGAGGCAGTATTATAGTAGTTATATTCTTGTACGTAGGGGCAGTATTATAGTAGTTATATTATTGTTCATAGGGGGCAGTATTATAGTAGTTATATGCTTGTACATAGGGGGCAGTATTATAGTAGTTATATTCTTGTACAAAGGAGGCAGTATTATAGTAGTTATATTCTTGTACGTAGGGGCAGTATTATAGTAGTTATATTATTGTTCATAGGGGGCAGTATTATAGTAGTTATATGCTTGTACATAGGAGCAGTATTATAGTAGTAATATTCTTGTACATAGGGAGCAGTATTATAGTAGTTACATTCTTGTACATAGGGGCAGTATTATAGTAGTTATATTCTTGTACATAGGAGCAGTATTATAGTAGTTATATTCTTGTACATAGGGGGCAGTATTATAGTAGTTATATTCTTGTACATAGGAGCAGTATTATAGTAGTTATATTCTTGTACATAGGGGAGAGTACTATAGTAGTTATATTCTTGTACATAGGGGCAGTATTATAGTAGTTATATTCTTGTACATAGGGGGCAGTATTATAGTAGTTATATTCTTGTACATAGGGGAGAGTACTATAGTAGTTATATTCTTGTACATAGGGGCAGTATTATAGTAGTTATATTCTTGTACATAGGGGGCAGTATTATAGTAGTTATATTCTTGTACATAGGAGCAGTATTATAGTAGTTATATTCTTGTACATAGGGGGCAGTATTATAGTAGTTATATTCTTGTACATAGGAGGCAGTATTATAGTAGTTATATTCTTGTACATAGAAGGCAGTATTATAGTAGTTATATTCTTGTACATAGGGGGCAGTATTATAGTAGTTATATTCTTGTACATAGGGACAGTATTATAGTAGTTATATTCTTGTACATAGGAGCAGTATAATAGTAGTTATATTCTTGTACATAGGGGGCAGTATTATAGTAGTTATATTCTTGTACATAGGAGGCAGTATTATAGTAGTTATATTCTTGTACATAGGGGGCAGTATTATAGTAGTTATATTCTTGTACATAGGAGCAGTATTATAGTAGTTATATTCTTGTACATAGGAGCAGTATTATAGTAGTTATATTCTTGTACATAGGAGCAGTATTATAGTAGTTATATTCTTGTACATAGGGGGCAGTATTATAGTAGAGATATTCTTGTACATAGGGGGCAGTATTATAGTAGTTATATTCTTGTACATAGGAGGCAGAATTATAGTAGTTATATTCTTGTACATAGGAGCAGTATTATAGTAGTTATATTCTTGTACATAGGGGGCAGTATTATAGTAGTTATATTCTTGTACAAAGGAGGCAGTATTATAGTAGTTATATTCTAGCACATAGGAGCAGTATTATAGTAGAGATATTCTTGTACATAGGAGGCAGAATTATAGTAGAGATATTCTTGTACATAGGGGGCAGAATTATAGTAGTTATATTCTTGTACAAAGGAGGCAGTATTACAGCACTTATATTCTAGCACATAGGAGCAGTATTATAGTAGTTATATTCTTGTACATAGGGGGCAGTATTATAGTAGTTATATTCTTGTACATAGGGGCAGTATTATAGTAGTTATATTCTTGTACATAGGAGGCAGTATTATAGTAGTTATATTCTTGTACATAGGAGCAGTATTATAGTAGTTATATTCTTGTACATAGGAGCAGTATTATAGTAGTTATATTCTTGTACAAAGGAGGCAGTATTATAGTAGTTATATTCTTGTACGTAGGGGCAGTATTATAGTAGTTATATTATTGTTCATAGGGGGCAGTATTATAGTAGTTATATGCTTGTACATAGGGGGCAGTATTATAGTAGTTATATTCTTGTACAAAGGAGGCAGTATTATAGTAGTTACATTCTTGTACGTAGGGGCAGTATTATAGTAGTTATATTATTGTTCATAGGGGGCAGTATTATAGTAGTTATATGCTTGTACATAGGGGGCAGTATTATAGTAGTTATATGCTTGTACATAGGGGGCAGTATTATAGTAGTTATATTCTTGTACAGAGGGGGCAGTATTATAGTAGTTATATTCTTGTACATAGGGGGCAGTATTATAGTAGTTATATTCTTGTATATAGGGGCACTATTATAGTAGTTATATTCTTGCATATAGGGGGCACTATTATAGTAGTTATATTCTTGTACATAGGGGGCAGTATTAGAGTAGTTATATTCTTGTACATAGGGGGCAGTATTATAGTAGTTATATTCTTGTACATAGGGGGCAGTATTATAATAGTTATATTCTTGTACATAGGGGGCAGTATTATAGTAGTTATATTCTTGTACATAGCGGGCAGTATTATAGTAGTTATATTCTTGTACATAGGGAGCAGTATTATAGTAGTTATATTCTTGTACATAGGAGGCAGTATTATAGTAGTTATATTCTTGTACCTAGGGGACAGTATTATAGTAGTTATATTCTTGTACATAGGAGGCAGTATTATAGTAGTTATATTCTTGTACATAGGGGGCAGTATTATAGTAGTTATATTCTTGTACATAGGAGGCAGTATTATAGTAGTTATATTCTTGTACATTGGAGGCAGTATTATAGTAGTTATATTCTTGTACATTGGAGGCAGTATTAGAGTAGTTATATTCTTGTACATAGGGGGCAGTATTATAGTAGTTATAGTCTTGTACACAGGAGACAGTATTATAGTAGTTATATTCTTGTACATAGGGGGCAGTATTATAGTAGTTATATTCTTGTCCATAGGGGCAGTATTATAGTAGTTATATTCTTGTACACAGGAGACAGTATTATAGTAGTTAAATTCTTGTACATAGGAGGCAGTATTATAGTAATTATATTCTTGTACATAGGGGGCAGTATTATAGTAGTTATATGCTTGTACATAGGGGGCAGTATTATAGTAGTTATATGCTTGTACATAGGGGGCAGTATTATAGTAGTTATATTCTTGTACATAGGGGGCAGTATTATAGTAGTTATATTCTTGTACATAGGGGGCAGTATTATAGTAGTTATATTCTTGTACATAGGGGGCAGTATTATAGTAGTTATATTCTTGTATATAGGAGGCAGTATTATAGTAGTTATATTCTTGTACAAAGGAGGCAGTATTATAGTAGTTATATTCTTGTATATAGGGGGCACTATTATAGTAGTTATATTCTTGTACATAGGGGGCAGTATTATAGTAGTTATATTCTTGTATATAGGGGGCAGTATTATAGTAGTTATATTCTTGTACATAGGGGGCAGTATTAAAGTAGTTATATTCTTGTATATAGGGGGCACTATTATAGTAGTTATATTCTTGTACATAGGGGGCAGTATTATAGTAGTTATATTCTTGTACATAGGAGGCAGTATTATAATAGTTATATTCTTGTACATAGGAGCAGTATTATAGTAGTTATATTCTTGTACATAGGAGCAGTATTATAGTAGTTATATTCTTGTACATAGGGGGCAGTATTATAGTAGTTGTTACCATGCAGGGCGGCGCTGGGTCCCGCGGCCGGCGCGCGCCGCTTCGAGCTCGGCTTCGGCGTCCCGGAGCTGTGCTGTCAGGGATCTCCCGGCGGCGTGGAGCAGCCAGCATGCAGCAGCGTGGAGCAGCCGGCGTGCTGCGGCGTGGGCGTGTCCGCCCGTAGGGTGCCGCCCGCTCTCATCCACCTCCCTTATGCAACAGTGGGAGAGTCGGCTCCTCCCACTCTCCGCCCCGGGGCGGAGGCTTTTAGTTAAAAGACTGGCAGTGACCTGAACTCACTGCCAGTTATTGGTTCTGCTAGCCTCTAGTCAGGTCTATTCTAGTCTGTCCTAGTTGCTTGTCAGTATCCTTCGTTTGCCTGTGAGCTTCACCTCCAGCCTTGATTCACCTAGTGGTTTTGTTGGTCTGTTACACCTGCCTCTCCTGTCGGCACTCTGTCCCCTGTTAGTAGTTCCATCTAGGTAGTCGCCAGGTCCCTAGCCAGTGCAGGGACTGCCGCCCAGTTGTCCGCCTGGGGTTAGCCAGGGCCGAGGCAAGTAGGCAGGGACAGTGGGGTGCAGGAGATCAGGGCACCCCAACTGGCGCTCGGGGGGCAGAGTGCCGTAACATAATAACTGGCCCTTTAAAACCGTTTTTGTCATGGAGGCGATCAGTTCCCTCGCGAACCAGCTGCAGGCCCTGGTGCCTGTGATCCAGGATTTATCCGCCCGCATGGTGGCCCAGGAGCAGCGGGGAGTGTCGCAGGGGTCGGACGCCTCAACCAGCCCCGAACCCAAGTGCCCTCTTCCCGAGGTGTTTTCTGGGGAGAGGAACAAGTTTTTTGTTTTCCGACAGGCGTGTCGCCTGTTTTTCCGCATGCGTCCCCGTTCTTCCGGGTCGGAGGCTCAGAGGGTCGGGCTGATAATGTCCCTGCTGCAGGGCTCGGCACAGACATGGGCTTTCTCCATCCCCGAGGGTTCCTCCTGCCTGCAGTCCGTGGACTCCTTTTTTCAGGAACTCGGGGGTATCTTCGACGAACCGGACCGAGCGGGGTTGGCGGTTTCACGGTTGTTGGCGCTGCGGCAGGGGTTGTCGTGTGTGGAGGATTATTGCTCCAACTTCAGACGCTATGCGGGGGATACGACATGGAACGATAGCGCGCTGAAGGACGTTTTTCTGCAGAGCCTCTCGGACGCAGTTAAAGACCTGTTAATTTCCCATCCCGTTCCCGGGTCCTTAAGGGAGGCTATGGAGCTAGCGGTGAGAGCAGATAGGAGGCTCAGGTCTAGGAAGCAGGACAGGCAGACCCGTAGAGTCAGGGAGGTCAGTGGCCCTGGTCCCTCCTCCTCCTTACCAGTCTCTGCGCCCGATCCGATGGAGGTGGACCCGCTGGACCCCAAAGAGCGACGCCGGATCCGTTTGTTGCATCGTCTCTGCCTCTACTGCGGGAAAGCTGGACATCGGGTGATAACCTGCCCACTGAGGTCTCAACGCCCGCAGCCGGGACCGGCGGAAAACTCCGAGTCCTAGGCGATTGCAGGGAGGATCGCCTAGGACTTCAGGTACTTCCTAAACTTTTGGTACCGTGTCATGTTAGATTCGGGGATTTTTCCCGATCAGGGCGGGCGTTTATTGATTCCGGAGCAGCCGCTAACTTGATAAGTCTGGGTTTTGTCCGTTCTCTGATGGCGGAATTTGTGGCGTTGAAGACGCCAATTCATTTTACCAGCATTGATGCCACCCCTCTCTCTACAGGCTTGGTACGATGGAGGACCCCAAGATTACAGTTCACGGTGGGGGTCCTCCACTCGGAAGAACTGTCTTTCTTGGTTATGGAAAAAATGTCGGTTGATGTGGTGCTTGGTATGCCCTGGTTGGCACTGCACAACCCCCAATTTGATTGGTCCACCCGGGAATTGACTCATTGGGGGTCATCGTGTCACAATCACCTGTCTACCATAGCTGTGTGCTCTGCAGATACGGTGCTCATTCCGGAGTATTTGTCAGACTTTCAGGATGTGTTCTCCAAACGACTGTCTAAGGCTCTGCCCCCTCATAGGGAGTGGGACTGTGGTATCGACCTGATTCCCGACGGTCCCATCCCTAAGGGAGCCATTTTCAATCTGTCCGGTCGTGAGCACGAAGCCCTCAAGTCCTATGTCTCGGAAGCTCTGGCCAACCGACATATCCGGCCGTCCAGGTCCCCTGCCGGGGCAGGTCTCTTCTTTGTAGAGAAGAAGGACGGGACACTAAGGCCTTGTGTGGATTATCGGGCCTTGAATAAAATCACTGTGAAGAACCAGTGCTCCTTGCCCCTAATTCCTGACTTGTTGAATCAGGTGGTAGGGGCTCGCTGGTTCTCCAAACTGGACTTAAGGGGGGCTTACAATTTAATTCGCATCAGAGAGGGAGATGAATGGAAGACAGCGTTCAACACCCCGTTAGGACATTTTGAATGTCTGGTCATGCCTTTTGGACTCTGTAATGCCCCCGCTGTGTTTCAGGGTTTTATGAACGCAGTCTTCCACGACTTCCTGGGGGTATTTCTGGTCATTTATCTGGACGACATCCTGGTGTACTCACCTGACTGGGATTCACATGTGCGGCACCTGAGGTTGGTCCTGACCCGTTTGCGCGAGTATCAACTCTTTGTCAAATTAGAGAAATGTACATTTGGCTCTAAACAAGTATCCTTCCTTGGTTATGTAATTTCCCCCACAGAGATTCAGATGGAGTCTGATAAAGTAGCAGCAATCTCCCAATGGGTCAGACCCGACAACCTCAAGGCTCTCCAGCGGTTCTTAGGTTTTGCAAATTTCTACCGCAAATTCATTAGAAATTACTCAGTTATTGCTCAACCTCTGACCGACTTGACTAAGAAGGGGGCTGACTTGGGTAAGTGGTCGCCTGCAGCCCTTGAGGCCTTTAGCCGTCTAAAAAAGGCATTCACGACTGCCCCGGTGCTAATACAGCCGGACGCACTACTACCCTTTTTTATTGAGGTAGACGCGTCGGAAGTGGGGACAGGAGCTGTATTGTCGCAGGAAGTCAGTGGGAGGTCTGGCTATAGCCCATGTGCGTTCTTTTCGCGAAAGTTCAATTCAGCAGAGCGCAACTACGACGTGGGTAACCGAGAATTGTTGGCTATCAAATGGGCTCTGGAAGAGTGGCGACACCATCTTGAGGGTGCTAGACACCCAATTACCGTATATACTGATCACAAGAATCTGGTATATCTCGCCAGTGCGAAAAGACTCACTGCTCGTCAGGCCAGGTGGGCGTTGTTCTTCGCCAGGTTTAACTTCGTCGTGACATATATCCCCGGAGAGAAGAACGTGAAGGCGGACGCCCTGTCACGGAGTTTCGGGGTACCAGACAGTGGGACCCTGACTCCCGAGAATATCTTAGCCCCCGGCGTGGTGGTGGCAGTGTTAGAGTCTAACTTCGTCCCTCAACTACAGGATGCTCAGCAGGACGCTCCATCAGGGGTGCCGGAGGGCAGATGGTTGGTGCCAGAGACCCTACGCCCTAGAGTCATGGATGAGTCCCACTCGTCGGCTCTCGCCGGGCATCCAGGGTTCCAGGGGACCCTGGAGCTTTGCTCCCGATACTTCTGGTGGCCAGGCATGTCTCAGGAGATCCGCAACTTTGTGAGGGGTTGCTCGGTCTGTGCTCGCAATAAGAGTCGGCGGCGTCCTCCGGAGGGTCCCCTGAGACCACTACCGGTTCCTTCCAGTCCCTGGTCTCATCTATCAGTAGATTTCATCACTGACCTACCAGAATCCCAGAAGTGCACCACTATCTTAGTGGTGGTCGACCGGTTCTCAAAGATGGCACATTTTGTGGCGTTAAAAAAGCTACCCTCGGCAAAAGAATTTGCCACGATTTTTGTAAAGGAAATAATTCGCCTACATGGGGTTCCCCAAAATATTGTATCTGATCGCGGGGTTCAGTTTGTGTCGCAGTTTTGGCGTGCCTTCTGCAGAAACCTGGGAACGTCGCTTTCCTTCTCGTCAGCGTTCCACCCGCAGACTAATGGTCAGACTGAGCGGAAGAACCAAGACTTAGTGCAATATTTGCGGTTGTTTGCCAGCGAAAAGGCTTACCAGTGGGCAGAGTTCCTGCCGTTGGCAGAGTTTGCACTAAACAACCGCCTTTGTTCTTCTACTGGGGTGTCTCCATTTCTTAGTGTATACGGTCAGCATCCTCGCTTCCTTACAGCAATCCCTACTCCGTCGCCCTGTCCGGCAGCGGATGACGCCACAGATACGCTTCGGGGAGTATGGAAAGAGGTGCAGAGAAACTTGGAGGCAGCGGGGGCCCGTATGCAGTTGCGCAGTGGGAAGAGTCTGTCGGTGTCTGAACCGTACAGGGTGGGACAGAAGGTATACCTGTCGTCCAAAAATCTCAAATTGCGGGTCCCGTCCTTGAAGCTGGCGCCACGTTACGTGGGGCCGTTTGCCATCACACGTGTGGTGAACCCACTCGCCTACGAGCTGGGGTTGCCAGCCACATGGAGGGTTCACAGGGTATTCCATAAGTCGCTGCTGAAACCTTTTGTCCCTTCGGTGATACCCACCTCCGGTCCCCCTCCGCCCACCCTGGTCCGGGATGAAGTCGAATACGAGGTCCAGGAGATACTGGACTCTCGTCGGTGTCGAGGAATCCTACAGTACTTGGTGGCCTGGAAGGGTTTTCCACCAGAAGATCATTCCTGGGTGGCCGCATGTGATGTTCATGCTCCCGTGTTGGTACGGCGGTTCCACCGTCGTTTTCCAGATAAGCCTGGTCGAGTTTCCGGGGGCCCGGAGGTCCCCCGTCAGAGGGGGGGTAATGTTACCATGCAGGGCGGCGCTGGGTCCCGCGGCCGGCGCGCGCCGCTTCGAGCTCGGCTTCGGCGTCCCGGAGCTGTGCTGTCAGGGATCTCCCGGCGGCGTGGAGCAGCCAGCATGCAGCAGCGTGGAGCAGCCGGCGTGCTGCGGCGTGGGCGTGTCCGCCCGTAGGGTGCCGCCCGCTCTCATCCACCTCCCTTATGCAACAGTGGGAGAGTCGGCTCCTCCCACTCTCCGCCCCGGGGCGGAGGCTTTTAGTTAAAAGACTGGCAGTGACCTGAACTCACTGCCAGTTATTGGTTCTGCTAGCCTCTAGTCAGGTCTATTCTAGTCTGTCCTAGTTGCTTGTCAGTATCCTTCGTTTGCCTGTGAGCTTCACCTCCAGCCTTGATTCACCTAGTGGTTTTGTTGGTCTGTTACACCTGCCTCTCCTGTCGGCACTCTGTCCCCTGTTAGTAGTTCCATCTAGGTAGTCGCCAGGTCCCTAGCCAGTGCAGGGACTGCCGCCCAGTTGTCCGCCTGGGGTTAGCCAGGGCCGAGGCAAGTAGGCAGGGACAGTGGGGTGCAGGAGATCAGGGCACCCCAACTGGCGCTCGGGGGGCAGAGTGCCGTAACAGTAGTTATATTCTTGTACATAGAGAGCAGTATTATACTAGTTATATTCTTGTACATAGGGAGCAGTATTATAGTAGTTATATTCTTGTACATAGGGGGCAGTATTATAGTAGTTATATTCTTGCACACAGGAGGCAGTATTATAATAGTTATATTCTTGTACATAGGAGCAGTATTATAGTAGTTATATTCTTGTACATAGGGGCAGTATTATAGTAGTTATATTCTTGTACATAGGGGGCACTATTATAGTAGTTATATTCTTGTACATTGGAGGCAGTATTAGAGTAGTTATATTCTTGTACATAGGGGGCAGTATTATAATAGTTATATTCTTGTATATAGGGGGCACTATTATAGTAGTTATATTCTTGTACATAGGGGGCACTATTATAGTAGTTATATTCTTGTACATTGGAGGCAGTATTAGAGTAGTTATATTCTTGTACATAGGGGCAGTATTATAATAGTTATATTCTTGTACATAGGAGCAGTATTATAGTAGTTATATTCTTGTACATAGGGGGCAGTATTATAGTAGTTATATTCTTGTATATAGGGGGCAGTATTATAGTAGTTATATTCTTGTACATAGGGGGCAGTATTATAGTAGTTATATTCTTGTATATAGGGGGCACTATTATAGTAGTTATATTCTTGTACATAGGGGGCAGTATTATAGTAGTTATATTCTTGTACATAGGAGGCAGTATTATAATAGTTATATTCTTGTACATAGGAGCAGTATTATAGTAGTTATATTCTTGTACATAGGGGGCAGTATTATAGTAGTTATATTCTTGTACGTAGGGGGCAGTATTACAGTAGTTATATTCTTGTACATAGGGAGCAGTATTATAGTAGTTATATTCTTGTACATAGGAGCAGTATTATAGTAGTTATATTCTTGTATATAGGGGGCAGTATTATAGTAGTTATATTCTTGTACATAGGAGGCACCATTATAGTAGTTATATTCTTGTACATAGGGGGCAGTATTATAGTAGTTATATTCTTGTACATAGGAGGCAGTATTATAGTAGTTATATTCTTGTACATAGGGGGCAGTATAATAGTAGTTATATTCTTATACATAGGGGGCAGTATTATAGTAGTTATATTCTTGTACATAGGGGGCAGTATTATAGTAGTTATATTCTCGTACATAGGGAGCAGTATTATAGTAGTTATATTCTTGTACATAGGAGCAGTATTATAGTAGTTATATTCTTGTATATAGGGGGCAGTATTATAGTAGTTATATTCTTGTACATAGGAGGCACCATTATAGTAGTTATATTCTTGTACATAGGGGGCAGTATTATAGTAGTTATATTCTTGTACATAGGAGGCAGTATTATAATAGTTATATTCTTGTACATAGGAGGCAGTATTATAGTAGTTATATTCTTGTACATAGGAGCAGTATTATAGTAGTTATATTCTTGTACATAGGGGGCACTATTATAGTAGTTATATTCTTGTACATAGGGGGCAGTATTATAGCAGTTATATTCTTGTACATAGGAGCAGTATTATAGTAGTTATATTCTTATACATAGGAGCAGTATTATAGTAGTTATATTCTTGTATATAGGGGGCAGTATTATAGTAGTTATATTCTTGTACATAGGAGGCACCATTATAGTAGTTATATTCTTGTACATAGGGGGCAGTATTATAGTAGTTATATTCTTGTACATAGGAGGCAGTATTATAGTAGTTATATTCTTGTACATAGGAGGCACCATTATAGTAGTTATATTCTTGCACATAAGGGGCAGTATTACAGTAGTTATATTCTTGTACATAGAGGGCAGTATTATAGTAGTTATATTCTTATACATAGGGGGCAGTATTATAGTAGTTATATTCTTGTACATAGGGGGCAGTATTATAGTAGTTATATTCTTGTACATAGGGAGCAGTATTATAGTAGTTATATTCTTGTACATAGGAGCAGTATTATAGTAGTTATATTCTTGTATATAGGGGGCAGTATTATAGTAGTTATATTCTTGTACATAGGAGGCACCATTATAGTAGTTATATTCTTGTACTAAGGGGGCAGTATTATAGTAGTTATATTCTTGTACATAGGAGGCAGTATTATAGTAGTTATATTCTTGTACATAGGAGGCAGTATTATAGTAGTTATATTCTTGTACATAGGAGCAGTATTATAGTAGTTATATTCTTGTACATAGGGGGCACTATTATAGTAGTTATATTCTTGTACATAGGGGGCAGTATTATAGCAGTTATATTCTTGTACATAGGAGCAGTATTATAGTAGTTATATTCTTATACATAGGAGCAGTATTATAGTAGTTATATTCTTGTATATAGGGGGCAGTATTATAGTAGTTATATTCTTGTATATAGGAGGCACCATTATAGTAGTTATATTCTTGTACATAGGGGGCAGTATTATAGTAGTTATATTCTTGTACATAGGAGCAGTATTATAGTAGTTATATCCTTGTACATATGAGGCAGTATTATAGTAGTTATATTCTTGTATATAGGAGGCACCATTATAGTAGTTATATTATTGTATATAGGGGGCAGTATTATAGTAGTTATATTATTGTATATAGGGGGCAGTATTATAGTAGTTATATTATTGTATATAGGGGCAGTATTATAGTAGTTATATTCTTGTACATAGGGTTAGTATTATAGTAGTTATATTCTTGTACATAGGAGCACTATTATAGTAGTTATATTCTTGTATATAGGAGGCACCATTATAGTAGTTATATTCTTGTACATAGGAGCAGTATTATAGTAGTTATATTCTTGTACATAGGGGGCAGTATTATAGTAGTTATATTCTTGTACATAGGGGGCAGTATTATAGTAGTTATGTTCTTGTACATAGGAGCAGTATTATAGTAGTTATATTCTTGTAGATAGGAGCAGTATTATAGTAGTTATATTCTTGTACATAGGGGGCAGTATTATAGTAGTTATATTCTTGTACATAGGGAGCAGTATTATAGTAGTTATGTTCTTGTACATAGGGGGCAGTATTATAGTAGTTATATTCTTGTACATAGGGGCAGTATTATAGTAGTTATATTCTTGTACATAGGAGCAGTATTATAGTAGTTATATTCTTGTACATAGGGGGCAGTATTATAGTAAATATATTCTTGTACATAGAGGCCAGTATTATAGTAGTTATATTCTTGTACATAGGGGGCAGTATTATAGTAAATATATTCTTGTACATAGGGGGCAGTATTATAGTAGTTATATTCTTGTACATAGGGAGCAGTATTATAGTAGTTATGTTCTTGTACATAGGGGGCAGTATTATAGTAGTTATGTTCTTGTACATAGGGGGCAGTATTATAGTAGTTATATTCTTGTACATAGGAGCAGTATTATAGTAGTTATATTCTTGTACATAGGAGGCAGTATTATAGTAGTTATATTCTTGTACACAGGGGCAGTATTATAGTAGTTATATTCTTGTACATAGGGAGCAGTATTATAGCAGTTATATTCTTGTACATAGGAGGCACCATTATAGTAGTTATATTCTTGTACATAGGGGGCAGTATTATAGTAGTTATATTCTTGTAGATAGGGGAGCAGTATTATAGTAAATATATTCTTGTAGATAGGGCGCAGTACTATAGTAGTTACATTTTTGTACATAGGGGCATTATTATAGTAGGTATATCCTTGTATGAATGGACAGTATTATAATTATTAGTGTTTTTGTAGTATATATGTGTTAATCTAGTTACTATATGAATTTGAAAAGTGACAATCATTTTTCCCAGATAAATGAAGTTGCCAATCTGCATATTGAGGTAGGATGAGCCCTTTTAATGTGTTTGGATTCACTTGTAATTCAGGTTGCTTCTCTTTACATCTTGAAAGCATTATTTAAAGACCAAACGTATTTAGTTGAAAGCTGGCAGGTAGTGAACCCCCAAATAGATGGAGATATTGGTACAAGTGAGCACTTTCTTGATTGCATGTATATGGTAACTACTGCTCATAATTATATATGCAAATATGCAGACGAGGTATTGTCTGCATTATAAACAATTTGTTCTGACTTCAGCTTTTTTTTGTGGGAACAATGTAGAAGTTCTTGCTCTGATCCCATTGCAACTCGTTATCTTATCTGTCACTTTTGATTAGCTACCCATGCAGGAGTGCACTCTCCATGATGAGAGGTCACAAAAAGTTTGACTGCACTGTAATAGATGCAAACCTTTTAGCCTTCGGAATCTCCAAACGGAGGGACATCAGAAAAGCTCACAGTCGCAATTAGTGTTCTTTTTTATCACAGATTTCGGAGTCTTACTTTCCCTCCAGAACAGAAGTACTTGTGGTTTTCTCCTTTAGGGCTCAGACTCCATTCCCACGACCGTATATTGGCCACCGCTTTCACGGCCGGCCGATATACGCTATCATCTGGGGTGTAAAAGCTTGTGAACAGGCACACAAATCTAACGTTTGTGCACCCGTTCACATGGCATGGGCCCCGGTGCATGTACGCTGAGGCTGCCATGCTGTTGAGCCTTCCCCTTCCGTCCCTCTCTCACCTCTTTTCTCCTCCCCTCTGACTGAATGCAAAGGGAGGGGGCGGAGCCAAGCACCCCCCCATCCAGCCTCCTCCCATTGCTGGCTGCGGACAAGGGGTGGGACAGGGTCGGAGCTAGCTCCACCCCGCTCCTTGTCCGCGCAGCCAGCAATAGGAGGAGGCAGGATGGAGCGGCACTCTCCTTCTGCCCCCTCTGATTGGAATCAGCCGGAGAGGAGGAGAGAACAGGGATGGAGTTAAGCAGTCACGCTGCTAAACTCCCTCCCTTCTCCGGCCGCTGTCATTGGCTCCCATAGGAACCCATGCAGCGGCCGATGTATTCCGGCCCAAAAGATAGTTCCAGGACTATCTTTTGAGCCCATCATAAAAACACCCGGCACTATATTGGCCGGCCGGGCGCTTTTACGTCACGGGAATACGGCCATGTGATCTGATGCAGTGGAATCCAATGCATCAGATCACAGCGTATATCGGACGACCATGAAAATGGCGGGCCGATATACGATTGTGGGAAGGAGGCCTTTGTCAGATGAGCATTTCTTTTTTGCGCACCTATGTGCGCAAAAAAAACCTGTTCCACCATGTTAAAAATGCGCATGACCGAAGCTCCGTGCCCATTGTTTTCAACAGGGCTGGCGCTACTGTAGCTGGCCCCTATTGAAAGCAATGGGCTACAGGCAACTCCTGCAGTGATTTTCAGGGTGATGTCCTAGCCCCCTCATACCAGCTCCTGAACCTTCACTCTATTTCCTTGATCCTCAGCATCATCCGACTCCTCCGCTTCCTACTGTCAGAGCATAGTGCCAAAAATAGGAGGAGTCAGAGAACGCTCTGAGCACTTTGCCCGAAGTCCGTGAGTTTGTAGGAAGATTCTAACTAGCAGTTTAGGGAGTGACATGTGGCCTGGATCCAATGAATATTATTAAGTGGGGCCACAAAGGGAGACATTGTTACTAAGTGGGGCCACAAAGAGGGACAATTTTAGTAAGCAGGGGCCACAAAGAGTGACACCGTTTACTAAGTGGGGGCTACAATTATTAAGTGGGCCCACAAAGAAAGTCACTGGGCATATTCATCATTGCATTCCGAGCATGCTCAGAGTTTGGAAATTATAGAAACCAGCCCTGTAGTAGCGGGCAGTGACTGCTGTCAGCCCTGTAGTAGCGGGCAGTGACTGCTGTCAGCCCTCTAGTAGCGGGCAGTGACTGCTGTCAGCCCTCTAGTAGCGGGCAGTGACTGCTGTCAGCTCCGTTCCTCCCACTCCTGGCTGAATGTATCTCCCCCTCTTCCCAGTTGTGCTTTCTATGTTTTCCACAATCCGAGCAAGCTGAGAATGCAACAATGAATATGCTCACTATTACTAAGCCAGGGCCACAAAGGGAGACAAAGGTTACCAAGTGGGGCCACGAGGGGGGGCACTACTGTCAACCCCTTAAGAACCAGGCTGTTTTGTACTTTAAGGATTTTTTAGGGATTTTACCCATGTGGCGGTTTTACTGCCCTATATTTTTTCCTTTAGCTTTTTTTTGGTGACATATAGGGCGATTTTAATATACCTTTTTCACTGACTTTTTTCTTAGTTTTTTAGTTTTATTGGGTGTAAAAAGCTAAAAAAAATGATTTTTTAAATCATTTCTAGTTATATTTTTTAATTAGTATATTTACACTAAAATAAAGTATGGGAACGGGTTCCTTATTTTGCTTTGGACGTTTTGGTATATAATATGTATGGTTTTGGATTGCAGGGCGCTTATAGTGACGTTTTAGGTTGGCGTCAGTTTGGGGTTATTTTCTTTTTTATGTACATATTGTTGTTGTATTCTAGAATATTGTTCTACTCATGTATTTAATTATGTTTTTTACTATCTATGTCCCCCATGACATCATGTAAGGCCTCCGGGAGATATTCACGTGTTTTTAAATTTTTTTATTTGACACCTTCCCATTGTAGCTGGAGCATCCAGAGGAGCCGCATCCATAGGAGCCCCAGTTACATGGCAAAACCACCCCTGTAGTGACATTAGTCTCTGGCAGAGCTGGTCAGGGTCTAGTATGACCCTCCAGCTCTGCTGTAGCAGGGAACCCTGGCGGTCACGTGACCCGCCGACTCCGGTAGTGAAAGTTACACTCTTAGGGTGACTACCCACTACAGTTTTTTTTCACTGTGAAATTCGCAGCATTTTTTTTTCTGCAGACGTCTATGGGGCTCGTAATGTTAAAATCACGCGGTAAATTGCGATTTTGCGCGATCGCGATTTTAACATTACAAGTCCCATAGACGCGTGCAGAAAAAAAAACACTGCGAATTTCGCAGTGAAAAAAAACTGTGGTGGGTAGTCACCCTTAGTTTCACTTTCAAGGGTTATCAGCTTCACTAACAGCTGATAACCCGTCCTGCCTCTGATTGCAGAGCAGGAGGCTTAAAGTGCTGCCATAATTTTACATAGGCTAAGTTTTAAGCCCAGGACCAGGCGCCGTAAATTTACAGTGCCTGGTCCTGAACGGGTTAAAGAGTACTGGCACTTTCAACTTTTGACACGTCAAAGGCGTGCCAAAAGTATTGATCATTGGGGGTCCCGCTGCGGAGACGGCTCACAGAGGTGTATAGCACTTTCTATAAAACTCTATGCGGCTGTCTTCCACATGCTGGAAGGAGCCAAAAAGCAGCAAAGACAAAAAGCAGAGAAGGGGCAGAGTGCTTGGGTGAGAGCTGCACCCCCTTGTTCTAGCGATCAGCAGGGATCTCAGCAGTGGAACCTCCACTAATCAATACTTTGACATGTCAAAAGTTAGTTAAAAGTGCAGCTGCTCTTGAAGTGGGGGCCACCTGTGATTGGAGGTACCTGCACTGTAATCACCAGCACTGTGTAGAACTGGTATCTGACTATTACATGAGGTATGCTAAAGTTGGCCTGATCATCGAATCCTAGCATGGTAGAGTTGGAAGGGACCTCCAGGGTCATCAGGTCCGACCCCCTGCTCAGTGCAGGATCACTAAATCATCCCAGACAGATATTTGTCCAGCCTTTGTTTGAACACTTCCATTGAAGCAGAACTCACCACCTCCTGTGGTAACCTGTTCCACTCATTGATCTAAGCCCAACGTGTTATAAATGTTGTCTAACAGAACATAGATATTCGTTTTTCTTTCTTGGGGGGCCAATTCAGAGTTTTTCTATGGGCCCCACGAGCTCTATGTACCCCGCTGCATGACGGGTTATCTTTAAAGCGGGAAGCCCGGTTGACCCCTTAGTGACTAGTCTACTTTGGACTAAGGAATTTTCAAGTTGCAAGAGCCAAAATTTGTTGGCATAGTCATTTAAGGGCTGTTTTTTTGTGCAACAATTTGCGTATTTTATTGGCCGCACTCAGGGGTGCTGTGCATTTTTGGGGGGAGATGGAAAAAACATCCAGAAATTTCACCATTGTTTTGGGGTTCTGTTTTCACAGCGTCCACAATTCTGTAAAAATAATCTATTCTTCTTATCTGATCGGCACGATTACTGCGACACCAAGTTTATGGAGATTCTTTCTATTTTTTACTACGTTTGCGCAATAAAAACATGTTTCAAAAGAAAAACAAGGTCCATGACATTTTGTCTTTCTGGCACTGGGGCCCGTGGGGCTCTGTTGTGGTGTTTATCGGTACCAGTCTGAGGTACAGGTGACTCTATTACTTATTGAGCTAAATAAGAAACTCTCCCCCTTGTCCGGGTCATTTTGAATGCAGTAATATCTATTATTTTCTGGTGATTTACAATTTTGGGGACATTTTATTCATTTAAAAAGGATTTCGTTATTAAAAAATGTGCATTTTTTAACTGGATTTTTTTTCCTTTAATGAAACTTTATTGAACTTTTTTTTAACTTTTTTTTTTTAGTTCCTGAAGGGACTTGAAGATTTTTTTTTTATTGCTTGGACAGTACACTGCAATACTTATGAAGTGCATCCTACTAAGGTGAGGATAGCAGCCTATTAGACTCTGCTGGAATTACATGGAAGACATGGAGACCATTGTCAGGTCTCCAGCTGCCATCAGCTTTGGTACCTTGCAATTGCACTGCAGAGTGCTGACGGATGATAGAAGGAGCCCCCCAACCTGTCATCTGCTTACAGACTGCAGTTTCTATTGATTGTGCCATGTAAGGGGTTAAACTGCCAGGATGTGAGCTTTCTCTGTTCCTGGCAGTTAGAGCAGGAGCCGGGCTGTCAGTAGCCCACCAAGCCTCCACCTTTCTGTGCAGGTTTAAAGCCCATTAGTGAGGTTAGTAAAAAGGCGTATTGCGGTCAGGAAGGGGTTAAGATCCGTTAGCGCCCGTTAGTAACGCGTCCGTATTGTCCGGCTCTTAGTTTACGCAGTGAGAGGCGCTTCCACTGACTGTTATTTGTTAGTGATGTTCCGGCTGCCCGCTGCCCGCTCGTTGCCGGCATTCAGCTCTTTATTCATTGAGTCGACGCAAATTAAGGCTCGAGCCGACATTACGGGGAAACCGCCGCGCTGCGTTTAGCCTGACAGTTAAAGTGACGAAATATAGAAATCACCCGAGGAAATACGACATTGGGAATATTCCAGAATATGGCGTCCGTTCAGGGGATATATATTCATCAAGGCCGATCGGCGCAATTTTCATAATGGAGAAGTGAACGCAGACAAGAAGGTACAAGGTTTTGTGATGTAAATGTGTTCCCGCGGCGCTGTGTAAACCGTCCGCTGTGCGTTAAGGGGCCGGCGCCGCGATCAAATCATTAAATGGTTTATGACATTGGATGAGAAACTCTGAAGCCGAAGATCCCGGGTCGGCGGACTCCCTGGAACACAATTCACAGCTTGGATCAAAGGACATTAGGAAATCCCGCGGTGAGCCGTCGCAGTGAGCCGTCGCGGTGAGCCGTCGCGGTGAGCCGTCGCTGAGAGACCTTTCCCTATTGAACTTCTATATATAATATGGCGGCCGGTGAGATGCGCCGTAGAAGGAAGATGCCTCATATGAAGGTTTTATATGATATACATCATATATGCAGGACGCGGTGCAGAAGCCGATCCGGCGCTGCATCTCACTACTGGCGTCCCACTGTGGAAGACAATAGCATGCTTGAATAGGAAGGCATGGAGGCGCTACACGATGGTACAGCACAGGGCCCCTAGGGGCCCCGGATCATGGATTCCAATGTGTGTTGTGGCTCCTGCAAGAGAGAGTAAGACCCAATAGCGAAGTCGAAGAGTAGCGAGTTGGAAGCAGAAATCCGTGTCTCTCTAAGGCTTGTCCACACGGGGAGAAGCGCATTTCAGTTGGGCATATATGCCATGTGCTTGCGTACCCCGATCTCACTTATGTTTCCATTTTCCGGTCCCTCCGTCGTGTTTTAGTCTGCACGAATATAAGGGGTGCTTGCACACACACAAAAAAATCTGCGCAGGTTTTCTGCATACGTCGTGTGCATCTACGCACGCTCATTACTTTCAATGGGCTCCTGTGGTGCGCCAAGATAGGTTGTGCCGCGCATTGTGGGTAAAAATACGCTCATGTGAACGAACCCACTGAAATCAATGGGGTCTATTTACTGCGTATCACACAGTCCGCTGATGTGAGCGGCCCCGGGGACTGCAGGACAGCTGCTATAACCGAAGCAAGGGAAGCGGACTCGAAGTGGCTCCTTCTGCTGCGATAGCGGCGGACCATCCAGGAAGTCATCCAACGTCTGCAGGACATTCAGGTTCCGATCCGCATTGAGAGTCCCGAGAATGAACACAAATGCCGACCCTCAGGCTGAGATCTGCATCGTCCTCGGGGTGGCGCTCTTCCGAACAATATTTCAGCATCAGTCATTCATCCGCTTTAGCGACTATTGCAGACGACAGCGGTCCGGTGTAAAGCCACCCTATTCGGGGTTAAGCCGTCAGCCCAGTATCACGACCGCTAGGACTAACATGCACAAGACAGGGTGCATTCAGTCCTGATATCGGTGCTTCCAGGGTTAAGCAGTCATGTGACGGGGGGGGGGGGGGGGGTACCTGTACGTGTCGGACATTACCGCCATCATGCGGGAATTATTTACTGCAATGTACCTGTAAGCCATGTTGCTTTAGGGGGTTGTCTGGGACTTTTTTGATCTTTGTTCTATTGATGACCTGTCCTCAGGACAAGTCATTAACAGATGATTGACAGGGGTTTGCTGTTGGGGATCCCCAACGATCAGCTGATTACCGGCATCGCTGTCATAGTGGTCTGGGTTGGTATTGCAGCTGCAGCTCCCATTGTATGCAGTGAGAGCTCTGCCTATGAAACCAATCTGAGCTGCTGCTCTATGTTCAGAGCGATCTGCTTGCCATGTTTCCCATAGAGACAACGGCGTCAGGAATCAACTGATCAGCGGGGATCCCCAGCGGCAGACGCCCGCCAATCATCTATTACTGATCTGTCCTGAGGATAGATCATCAATAGAAAAACATCAAAAAAGTCCTGGAAACCCGTTTAAGGGCTTAAAAACCACCCAGATTTTATGGTAGGAGGCACTTTTTGTCCTGGCGATGTTCAGAAAAATGCAAGCACAGAAAACTGTCAACGAGCCGCGGCACACGACCCCGCGAAGAAGAAAAAAATTAGGAGATGCCAATGTAGCCTAAATACAAAGAAATTAAGCAACACTCAGGATGAAATTCTGTCCTGGGACAGGAGGGCAGCATATTCCCTGCAGTTGCTTTTCCCTGAAGCCCCTCCCACCTGCCAGTTTTGAGTCCCGTTTTTTCGGCCATTCAAGATGGCTGCAGTAGTTTTCTAACTACCTAATGCACACTGTTCACTGCTCTCTGATTGGCCAGTGCTGATCACATGAGCAGCTCTGACCAATCAGACAGCAGGAATAGTGCATTGGTAATCTAACACTAGCAGTATGGGTAGTCTGGAGATTACATCGGCCATCTTGGAAGACTGAAAATAGAACCTGGAAGCAGCAGATCAAAGGGACAGCAGAGAAAAACAACTACAGGTAATGACTCTCTGTGGTCCTGGGGAAGACCTTTGTCCCCAAACCGTAGGCCAGCTTTACAGGGCACCTATCACCAACTGCAAGCACTGTAAATGACATAAAGCTATGGGGCTTATAGTTAAGGAGACCTGAAGTCCGGCGAGCCTCTTTTCATACTTACCCGGTCCTCTACGAAGCCCCCCCAGCGGGGTCAGTGTGTGCACAGCAAGTGTGACTCTTTTTTAGAAGGCTGTAATTGGGCACTCCCATAGAGATTAATGGAAACGCGTGCACAGCTTTCGGAGTCATGCAGAAACGGGGTGAGGGGAAGGGGGTGAGTATAAAAAGAGGCTCCTCGGACTCCATATGACCTATACTATAAGTACTATAACTTAGTTTATGGTGCTCATAGTTGGTGACGGGTTCCTTTAAGGCATTTTTAGGTGTTCATTCTACAATTTTTAAGCCCCATCAGTAGTGTGAGCCCACGAAGACTAAACCCAAGTAAAATGATGTCATGAGCTTTTCTTTACAGGAAAACTCCAGCTGAAACTGATCCTCTTTGTTCTGCCTTGCATAAGTCTGAGTCTGAGGGGCGGAGCTTGACTCTTGGTGATCTGTGATCTTCCCCTCCCCCTGTCCTGGACTCTGCACAGCAGCAGTGGATTAGCTCTGCCTGGCGTCTTCTTCTCATTACGGCGACATCTTAAACAGCGCAATTTACAGAACTTGTTGTATTTTATATTATCATATTTTTTTAGTAAAAACTGAGAGGCGAAGATTCCGCTAAAGTCTCCGAGAGCTTCGATCTCAATTATGTAATTATTCACTCATCTCCAGGACATCTTGACAGTTCTGTCTCAACGGCTTAAGACAAAACACGGCGAACTTATTTATACAATTCCTCGGGGTTCAATAACTGTATTTTTTAAGTGAAATCTCGGCGATGAGCGGCCGCGGCGGTGGAGGCAGAAATGAAGAACATCCTGAATACCTTTTCCATGCCGTCCTCCTTCAGGCTAATAATATCCAAATCAAAATCTCTTCTCAAGCCGTCCGTTCTATTGAAGGTGATCCGACCTGTCAAACCGTCCCACCGCGCCTGCAGACACGGAGACAAGAAAAGAGATTTAAAGCCGAGCCGACCGTCCATCCGCGCCGCGCAGAAATCTCTAGAAGAATCTTCATCCTAATGCAGAATGTCAAACTCCACCGCGAGATCCGCGGGTTCCTGTTACCAGGCGGCCATAGGTAATGCAATCATCGTTAGTCATAACAGATAGATACAGAAATCTGGATTAACCCCTTCAAGACCAAGACTGTTTGTGCCTTAATGACAAGGACAAATATTGAAATGTGTTACTTTGAAGGGGCATTCATACAAGCGAGTTTTGTGCGTTGCGAAATGCAAAAACTCGCACTGAGACCCAACTGTCTTCGCCTGAATCCGGTGCACAGAGAATAACTCCGTAAAGGTTTTACACGTCCATGTGAGCGTTCATTCACAAACCAACCTGTTATTTGCAATGGGAGCATTTACACGGGAGATTTTTCTCCAACGACATGTTCAATTTTCATGCGAGCGTCGCACAAGACTAGAACATGCGCATGTGCGGTCTCTCACACAGCATACGGACGCGGTGTCCGTATGCCGTGAGTCTATCCAAAGAATGTCAGGCGTGACCTGCTGTAGCCCTTGTGGATGCTCCCTGATCCTGACATTGCTTATTCGACACTTGTATGTAGCTGGTATATATACAAGGGCCCTGTTGTTGGTGTATGCCCATACTTAACCTCAGTTTCTTGTTGATGTATGCCCATGCTTAACCTCAGTTTCATGTTGATGTATGCCCATGCTTAACCTCAGTTTCATGTTGATGTATGCCCATGCTTAACCTCAGTTTCATGTTGATCTATGCCCATGCTTAACCTCAGTTTCATGTTGATCTATGCCCATGCTTAACCTCAGTTTCTTGTTGATGTATGCCCATGCTTAACCTCAGTTTTATGTTGATGTATGCCCATGCTTAACCTCAGTTTCTTGTTTGTGTATGCCCATGTTTAACCTCAGTTTCTTGTTTGTGTACGCCCATGCATAACCTCAGTTCCTTGTTGATGTACGCCCATGTTTAATCTCAGTTCCTTGTTGATGTACGCCCATGCTTAACCTCAGTTTCTTGTTGATCTATGCCCATGCTTAACCTCAGTTTCTTGTTGATGTATGCCCATGCTTAACCTCAGTTTTATGTTGATGTATGCCCATGCTTAACCTCAGTTTCTTGTTTGTGTATGCCCATGTTTAACCTCAGTTTCTTGTTTGTGTACGCCCATGCATAACCTCAGTTCCTTGTTGATGTACGCCCATGTTTAATCTCAGTTCCTTGTTGATGTACGCCCATGCTTAACCTCAGTTTCTTGTTGGTGTACGCCCATGCATAACCTCAGTTCCTTGTTGATGTACGCCCATGCTTAACCTCAGTTTCTTGTTGGTGTACGCCCATGCATAACCTCAGTTCCTTGTTGATGTACGCCCATGCTTAACCTCAGTTTCTTGTTTGTGTACGCCCATGCATAACCTCAGTTCCTTGTTGATGTACGCCCATGCTTAACCTCAGTTTCTTGTTTGTGTATGCCCATGCATAACCTCAGTTCCTTGTTGATGTACGCCCATGTTTAACCTCAGTTCCTTGTGGATGTATGCCCATGCTTAACCTCAGTTTCTTGTTGGTGTACGCCCATGCTTAACCTCAATTTCTTGTTGGTGTACGCCCATGCTTAACCTTAGTTTCTTGTTGATGTATGCCCATGCTTTACTTCAGTTTCTTGTTGGTGTATGCCCATGCATAAGCTCAGTTCCCTGTTGATGTATACCCATTCTTAACCTCAGTTTCTTGTTGGTATTGCCCATGCTTAACCTCAGTTTCTTGTTGATGTATGCCCATGCATAAGCTCAGTTCCCTGTTGATGTATGCCCGTGCTTTACTTCAGTTTCTTGTTGGTGTATGCCCATGCATAAGCTCAGTTCCCTGTTGATGTATGCCCATTCTTAACCTCAGTTTCTTGTTGGTGTACGCCCATGCATAACCTCAGTTCCTTGTTGATGTACGCCCATGCTTTACTTCAGTTTCTTGTTGGTGTATGCCCATGCATAATCTCAGTTCCCTGTTGATTTATACCCATTCTTAACCTCAGTTTCTTGTTGGTGTACGCCCATGCATAGCCTCAGTTTCTTGTTGATGTATGCCCATGCTTAACCTTAGTTTCTTGTTGATGTACGCCCATGCATAAGCTCAGTTCCCTGTTGGTGTATGCCCATTCTTAACCTCAGTTTCTTGTTGGTGTATGCTTAATCTCCATTTCCACCTGCCTACCAGGAGTACCTTAGCATTGAAATTATTGATTTTTCTGGCTGAGCTATACTCCTCTCTGGCACTTACATGGCATTTTTTATATAATACATGGTTATAAAAAACAAATAACCTACCTCCTTGATAAGGTTCATAAATCGAGGGCCAAATCTCCATGGTTTGTGACGGTGACACTGCAGAGAGCTGACAGTCAATTGGGCGGCTCGTTGTGTGGCAACTGCGACCATATAGACAGCGTCGTACATCAAGGCAGCATCTGTCTGTAATAAACACATAAAATGCAGCCCACCTATTATAATAGTTACGGCATTCTAAAAATTGTAACTTCAAATTTGTCCATAATCAGTCATATTCCGTAGAATAGGTGCAGCGCGAGAGAAGTCTTTCACATGGGAAAGAAAAGTTATAGAAGTGATGAAGCTCTAGTTGCAGGGCTATAATGGTAATGAGCAGTGCTGATATCCAGCTTGATTAATACAGTGTTTGTGGGCGTGGTTATGTAGATAAAGGCTGTGGTTGAACTGTAGGAATGATATATATACATATATATATATAGCACATACCTACCAACCTATTTGTGCTCTTATGGACGTGGACCTCTCTCCTGTAGAGTGTAAGTTCTTATGTACAGGGTCCTCTTTCCTGTAGAGTGTCAGCTCTTATGGGTAGGGACCTCTCTCTCTTATAGGGTGTCAGCTCTTGTGGTCAGGGTCCTCTCTCTCTCCTGTAGATCATCAGCTTTTATGGGCAGGGACCTCTCTCTCTTATAGGGTGTCAGCTCTTGTGGTCAGGGTCCTCTCTCTCTCCTGTAGATCATCAGCTTTTATGGGCAGGGACCTCTCTCTCTTATAGGGTGTCAGCTCTTTTGGTCAGGGTCATCTCTCCTGTAAAGTATCAGCTCCTATGGTCAGGGACCTCTCTTGTAGAGTGTCAACTCTTATGGGCAGGGTCCTCTCTTCTGTAGAGTGTCAACTCTTATGGGCAGGGTCCTCTCTTCTGTAGAGTGTCAACTCTTATGGCCAGGGTCCTCTCTTCTGTAGAGTGTCAACTCTTATGGGCAGGGTCCTCTTTTCTGTAGAATGTCAGCTATCATAGGCAGGGTCCTCTCTCCTGTAGAGTGTCAGCTCTTATGGTCAGGGTCCTCGCTCTCCTGTAGAGTGTTAGCTCTTATGGGCAGGGATCTTGCTCTCCTGTAGAGTGTCAGCTCTTATGGGCAGGGACCTCTCTCCTATATAGCTTCAGCTCTTATGGTCAGGGTCCTCGCTCTCCTGTAGAGTGTCAGCTATTATGGTCAGAGATGTCTCTCTCCTGTAGAGTGTCAGCTCTTATAGGCAGGGTCCTCTCTCCTGTAGAGTGTCAGCTATTATGGTCAGAGATGTCTCTCTCCTGTAGAGTGTCAGCTCTTATGGTCAGGGTCCTCGCTCTCCTGTAGAGTGTCAGCTCTTATAGGCAGGGTCCTCTCTCCTGTAGAGTGCCCCCCCTTTGGGCAGTGACCTCTCACCTTTTCTCATTGATTACTTCTTTGTTGCAATACCACATGCATACCACATAGAAGAATGGCGCTGTTTCAAGAAGAAGGCAGCTATGTCTTTTTAATCTCATGCAACCCAATTAATGTAAATCAGAACTGTAATTTCTCTTCACTTTAAGGCCAAACTCGTTCAGGAAGTTTCGCCGTCTTTCCCGCACTCCCACCGCTTGATTCAGACAACCAGCTGCTGCGTTCTTGCACTTGTCTTGTTTTCAAGGTTGTGTATAACAGCGGCCGGCTATAAATACGAGATCTGGATGTTACGAGTGTCTGATAAATATATAAGTGGACTTGAGCGTGTCAACAAACTAGACCTTAAATTAAAGTAATGTCTGCGAGCGTGACATGAGAGAACAAGATAGAGAGCGGCTGGAGGGCTCGGAGATGAAGGCGAAGATACGACATCAGCAGAACCCACCTTCATGTGGAGGAAATAACCGCAAGACACGAATGGAAAAGTTTAGGAGGAGATTTACCGTTTGTTTTTTTTTTTTAATTAACCCCTTAGTGATGCCGTCTATTTTGTGACGATTTTTGGGGGATTTTCATCTCCACTTTTTTTGATGTTTTCCGCTGACATCTCTGTATAAGGGGTGTTTTTTGTGTGACGAGCTGTAGGTTTTATTAATAATTTTTTGGGTACATATATTGTATTGCAAAACTTTTACCCATTTTTTTTGGAGGGCAGGAAAAAAAAACATCAACTTTGCCATTGTATTTTGGGGCTTTTTTTTTTACAATGTGTGAGCCATGCAGCATAAATGACATGGAATTTATTCTCTGCCGGCCGGTACGAGTGCAAAAATACCAAAATTTCATATATTTCTTTTTAGGTTTTTCCACTTTTGCGCAATAAAACTCCCTTTTGCATTCAGATTTGGGGTAAGAAGATAAAAAGAGATACGGTGTTAATAGAGAGACTGACTCTCGTTATAACCCCGAGGACAATGAAGGCGTCCCCGTTAGTATGGTTATCTTGGATGGAGCTGTAAGACCGCCTATATGTGAAGGAGGTCCTGCCTGATGACACCCATGATGCAGAGATTGAATGATTGGATATCAGCGGCACACACCTTCAGCGGGGGCGGCTCCATGGGTCAGATATAATAAAGCTGACATCTGTACGGCTCATTTGCACCAGCAGCCTACCATCAGGGCTGTTGGTTGACAGGTTCATCTTTTTGTTTCTATCTTTTAATTTTTATTTTGAGATTGAAAGGGGCTGCTAGCTTGAAGTTGGACTAGAATCTTTAGTTCCTTTCAGATAGAGTGAGAAATATTTGTAAGATAGACAGGAAAGTACAGAACAGTAATACTGCAGAACTATCTTACTGTAGAATATCAATAGTTTTATGGCCGCGGTAAGAAAATGAGAAGAAAAAGGGCTTTAACTAAAGAATAATGAGCAAAGTATCTGAAAGGTAGTGAAATCTAACTATTATGGGAGAAGTGAGGACGCACAAGAGATCATAGATAACTGGAAGGCCTAGTAGAACTAAATTGGGATTGCAGTTTCTGTATGAATGAACTGACTGTATGGTGGGTCATTGTACCTCATGGAAGAAACAAGCCATATGGTGTCAAAATCAAATGTCAAAGTACTTAAGTGTATATATAAACTAAACTAGAGGTTTACTGTGAGCCCCTGAGGAGCTTACCTCCAGCGAAACGCGTTAACCACCTTCTTTATCCATCATTAAGAGGGGGTGATTAAAGGTTGGCTGTGTTATTCTGCCCCTCCTTGATTCGGGACAGTGATCGACTCCTCCAATATCTGGCTATTAAGACACGTATTGTTTGTTTGACACTTAACGGAAACACTACTAAGTGATCCCGAGCGATTGTGTGAACGGGAAGTGGACCTCAATTTTCCTCCCACGTCTCTATGGTTCTAGTGGCCCTTCTGTAGGGACTTTGTGATCCCAAGTGATCCATATCTTCTTGTTACAAATATTTACCAGGGTATTAGTGGTTTTTTGCTCCTTTGGGACAAATTCCATCTCAGCTTATAAGTTAGGGTTGGGTGTTTGTGTTGGTGATTTCCTAATTGGTTCTAATTAGCAATAATGAAAGTTATATTTGAATAGTCTTGTCATCGAGAGGACCTTTTGTATTCAAAGTCCCGTAACTTTTATGTTTTGCCATTGACGGAGCTCTGTGAGGGCTGTATGTTTTTTGCGTGACAAACTGTAGTTTTTATCGGTTCCATTTTGGAGTACATGCGGCTTTTTATCACTTTCATTGCACTTTTGTGGAAGGCGAAATAAAGTAGAGTTTCAACTTTTATGCTTTTTTTTTATTACATTTTTTTATACCATTTGCCATGCAGGATAAAAAGTGTGTTCAATTGATTTTATGGGTTGCTACAGATGCGACAATAACAAACATGTGGGATTCTTAACAAAGAGGAAAAAGTGTAAAAAAAAGTTTTTTTTCTTCTTTTTACTTATTTTTTATGCATTTCTTTACCAATTTTATTTTTTTTACGCCTTTTTAGGTCTCTGTAGGGGGTTTGAACCTGCGATCCTATGATGGCTCTGATAATACACTGCAGAACTTCTGTACTGCAATGCATTATTGGTATTTATGGTGATCATAGGCTATTGCAGACCCAGACGTCATTGTCTGACATCCAGTTGTCACGGCAATCCATTGGCCCTCTGACATGACATAGCGAAAAGGGCCGATGATGTCACAAATCCTTTACATACAGCGAACAACATTAATCAAAGAATGTAAGGGGTTAACAGTAGGGATCAGTGTTTGTTAAGAAAATTGTAGATCAATGTATCAGTTAATTATTCTATATTGCATTGTAGACTAGGAATATATAGCATGGTACTAGTATAAAATGGTGAAGGGGTTAAAGGAAACCCTTCTATAGCAGTGCATGTTTTCTGATGAGACAGACGAGATAAGACAGTCTGCTAGACCACCCATGTATGTATGTTTACAGATGAGGCCCACAGGAAATAGGAGAGAAGTCTAGATATGCTTTGCATTCCTTTTCCCTGAATTCATAACGGTTTTTATTGTATGTTACAGTTACACCTAAGGAGGTGTAACTTATGTTAATCATTTTTGTTTTAGCCTATCATGTATTCTTATTCATCTTGGAGGTATATACTTTTGCTGTGATGTCATTTATGGTACATAAGCTTCAAACACCTTAGAATAAATTAGAAATCATTTGATACCACACAGGCTGGTGTGATTTGTATTTCTCCTGGGCCCAGACTTCTGCACGAGATCTGGGAGAGTCTTCTCTTTGATAAACACATAAATTCTCCTTACAGTGTTTTCACTTCAGGAGGGTAGAAGTCAGTCATAACTGGCACCGCCTCAGCTGCTGAGCCTGCTCCATCCATAAGATATAAGTTTACATCCATTTGCAGGAACTACTTTTTAGCCAGGACGAAAACTGGGGTGGAAAGGGTTTAAAGCGGAAGCCTTGCCTTTTTACATTAAAGGGCTTGTCCAGGCAGGAAACATTTTTGATCGTCATCCAATTCACCTGGCCCCCTGCGGCTCCCGGTCTGGTCTGTATCTGATCTTCACTACATGTTGCAGCAAGTAAGTGATGACGTCACCAGGACCTGTGACCGCTACAGCCAATCACTGGCTGACTCTGTCTAGTGATTAGCTGCTGCAGTCACATGTCCCTATAGTGGGACGTCATCAATGCTGCAGCTGGCAGTGAAGGCCAGTGGGGTAATGCATACAGGTGGAACGGGAAAGGCGGTGGATCGCGTGAGATACATATGACTTATTTTATGTTTTACTACGACTTCCGGCTTGTCTGGATAACTCCTTTAAGAACTACTTTAGCATATTCTACACAACAGATGGGAAATTGCCATCATACCTCCCAAAATTTCTATTCCCATTCACGAGGCACTTTTAATTTTAAGCCACAACGCCAATCTACTTGTCAATGTCCTCAATCTATGCTGTGAATGATCTCTTTTATACAAAATGCTCAGGCCCCACCCTCTTTGTAACCCATGTCAGGTCACAAAGTGGGAAGGAAGTAACACTGTTTTTGAAAATCTTTTTATAGGGGTTTTCAAGGACTAAAATATTGATGACCCATCCTTAGTATAGGTCATCAATATCAGATTGGTGGGGGTCTGCCCCTTTGGACCCCTGATGATCAGCTGTTTGAAGTGGGCGCAGTCACTTCACTGGATACAAGGCACAGCGCTGTACATTTCATAGCGGATCTGCTTGGTATTACAGCTCAATCCCTTTCACTTGAATGGACTGAGATTATCTTAGGCCATGAGACTGATGAACATGACGCCAGTGGCCTGAGAAGAGGTCCCAGCGCTCATCCAAGCCTCTTCCAACAGCTGATCATCTAGCGGCAGAACCGCACGGATCTGATATTGAGGAAGACCTATGCTAAGGTCATCAATACCTAAGTTCCATAAAACTGATCTAAAGGGGGGTTCCAAGATTTAAAAGTGCACCCCAGTATAAGGAATGGTGTTAAAAAAATAACCATTACTGCGGACCAGTGCCATGGACAAGGTCACCTCTAGTCTCCACTGATACAGGTAGGGGTCCCTCAACCCTTTATGCTGCCTGAGGCAAAGTATGAAATACCCCCCTCCTCACTTCCACACACTAAAAAACTCGCTCACAACCCCCCCCCCCCCCCACTCGTTTTACAGGTATTGAAAGCACTAATACATAGGATACCCAACACATATTTGAACCAATGAGACTTGTCTGAAGTTGCAGAGTAATAGTGCCCCCAGTAGTTGCCCCAATAGTAACAGTGATCCCCTGAGTGACCCCCATACTAATAGTGGCCCCAGTGGTGGCTCCAATAGTAAGTGTCCACCTAGTGACCCTAATTGTAATAGTAACCCCCTTAATGGCCTCAGTAGGTATACTGATTCCGTTAGTGGCTTCAGTAGTAATAGTGCCCGAATAGTAAGTGAATCCCTTAGTGGCCTGAATAGTAATAGTGCCCCCCTTAATGGCCTCAGTAGTAATAGTGACCCCCATAGTAGCCCCAGCAGTAATAGTGTCTTCAGAGTGGACACAGTAGTAATAGTGTCTTTCATAAGTGTCTTCAGTAGTAACAGTGACATCGATCATGTGAGCAATAAATGTGACATCATTCTTGTATCAGCAGGGACCGAAGCAGAGGCGACGAGAGGGTGAGTGGTGGTATTTGTTTTTTTTTACACTATTTCCTTCCCTGGGGAACTTTTTTCATAAATTTCATAAAACCCCTTTAAGAATCCCATCATGCTGCTCATCAGATTCCATCATTCATCAATACTATCTCTTAAGTGTCGTTCAGACATGTGACATCACACGGTTTGCACTTTAGTAGATTTATTAATAGTTTTGGAATAACTTTATTACCCGTCTATAGTTTTCAGACGAGTCATTTCTCCTCCACAATGTCCCATTAAGTTCCCATCTTGCCAATTATGGAGTACAGAAAGTCGTCCCGTACGCCAAGTGCCATAGATCACATGTCCGGGTGATTTAGGGCGCACGTGGCTCTGCTCTTGTAATGGTTATAGTGATCATACGTTGCCTATTTATACCGATAACTCTTCACAATGAAACATTTGTATCGAAGAGGCGGCAGAGATAATGAAATGATGCCTCATTAGACAGGAGAGCTGCGGCGCACAATAAAATTACCCAACAGAAATGGGAGAATTACAGGCGGCGCGGCTCTATTTTTTTACCTTTTTATAACCATTATGTTTCCTTTTAGCATTAATAGATTTTCCCAGAGCGCCAACATTTGTCTACAGGGGAAATGGAGACGCACAGATTTTAGACTTTAAAGGGAACCTATCATATTCCCAATAACTACATCTGCATGCGGAAGCTGGACACTCAAGAAAGTAGACAGAAGGATGGAGGCCCTTAAGCCGTGGTGCCGGCGGCGTATGCTGCGCATATTATGGACAGAGATGGTTAGAAATAAGGCGATCCTAGACCGTGCCAGACGAAAAGTATCACTAGAAAGCAAAATCACCAAACGGCTTTCATACTTTGGTCATATGAGCCAATTCCCTGGAAACAACATTAATGCTCGGCACTGTCTGCGGGTCCAGAAGAAGAAGACGCCGAAGAACACGCTGGATAGGCATAATCAAGGGTGACATGAACATGACTGTGAAAAATCTGAGGAAGCGGCCAAAGACAGGGAAGCACGGCGTATGCTGATCCACAAGGGGACCGAAAGTCGGCAACAACTGAACAGGTAAATCATCATCAGCAGGTCGTAGGAGCTACATAAACTAAGTTTATGGTCTCATAGAGCCAGGGACGCTGAGTTCAGGGGTGTCTCATATAACTAGTCAACCAAAAGTAATTGGACACCTGCACAAGGATCACAAGTAGTATGTATTTCCACATGCTAATACTTAGTGGGGCTGCTTTGGCCCTAATGACATAGGATACACTCCTTTCCATGCTTTCAACTAACATCTGATTCACTTCAGCTGGTATTTCCCTCCATTCATACTGCAAACCTCTGGCAAGTTCTCACAAAGAATCGTCCTAGTTACAATGGTACAAGGAGTATCGTCATTGGACAATTGAGCAATGGAAGAATGTTCTATGGAATGATGAATCGCACTACTCTATCTTCACATCAGATGGAGGTACTTGGGTGTGAAGGATGTCTGGGGAAAACCATTTGCCCAAGTGTGTTGTGCCAACAGTTAGGTACGGTGGAGGTTTTACATGGCTGGTCTCAGTCCGTTAGTTGTAGTGACAAGAACCATGAACACAGAAGTATACCCTGACATTCTAGACAATGACATGCTGCCGACAATGTGGCAATACTCTAGGAATGGTCGGCCATACTTCCAACAAGACAACGCGCCTTGTCACTAATTCAGCTCTTTTTTATGTTGGTTTGAGGATATGGATGTTTCACGACTGGACTGACCTGCACAGAGTCCCCACCTGAACTTACTGAACATCACTGGGATGAAATGGGAATGTTGAGTCAGGAAATATTAACAGCATCCATCTTCTTTGAGAGAACCCACCAGATGTTTGCAGGATGAATGGAGGGAAATACCAGCTGAAGTGTATCAGACATTAGTAAAAAGCATGCAACGGAGAGTATCCGATGTCATGAGGGCAAAAGGAGCCGCACTTAGTATTAATATGTGGAAAGAAATCCTGCTTCTGATTCTTGCTCAGTTGTCCAATTACTTTGGGTACGATAGTAAACTTACCGGCCTCCATGCTTCATCATTGATTGGCCCGTATATTGGACTCAGCTCTGCAATCAGTGCGCACGCACATGCTGTCCTCTATGCATGTGCGCAACTCACTGACAGCAACAGAATTGGGAGGCCGGTAAGTATACGAAAACACCCCTGAACTCACTGGGGCCAGTCCCACGAGCTCATAAACTTAGTTTATGGTGCTCTTATAAGAGGTTTTCTTCATGCTTATTTAAGTGTGACACAAATTCTGCTATGGCTGCAACATCACCCCTCCAAATGAGAAGGATGTCATCAATGTACCTCCCATACCAGTAGATATGACAGCCTCCCGCTATATAGGTGTATGATGGGCATCGCTGCACTTATAGAGCATTTATGGGACTCTCTGGATACCCACATTTCTCTGGGATATCATAACCTGGCTATTGTCCGTAAGTGAGCCCGGACCTCCTTAGTATTTTATGTCTATCAGATGGCGGCATTGTACTGGGGCACCGATGCACTTGTTTTGGGTTACTCAAATGTATAAGAAGTTAAGTTTTAGTATCTTCTCTTCCTTCCAGAATAATTGGAAAATACTAAAAAAAAAGGGGCTTATTGCTATTGGTGACTACTAGAACTGTAAACGTCTGGATTGAGATTTAATGTGAACAGTATTCCAAGTGGTGAAGAGGCTGTTAATAATTACATGTTTATTAAGTCTGCTATTTATGGGACATTTGTGTGACTCCAAGACCTCATTATCATGGCAGCACAACAGATGGACAAGACTGTTAATCAATCCCTAAACTGGAAGTAACGCTGGCGCAATAATCATATTCTAATGTCAGCACAATTCCTAAATGAAGCCCTTATTTCCACAGTGTCTGGATCTCTGTTATCGTCATCTCACTAGGACAGATGGCTCGATATCAGGGTAAAGCAAAGCAAGAAGGTGCGATGTAAAGTGATGAGAGAGAAGAGCCAGGAAGATGAAAGACTCATCTAGAAGGTACAATGGAATGCGGGTAACAAAGCCTGAAAGCAACAATGATAAAGCATCGCAACATTGTATGTGAGAGACTATAGAAACCATCACAGATCAGCGCCGAGGAGTCCAGGCCCGACAGATATACAACTTCTAGGGGCAGTATTATAGTATTATATTCTTGTAAGTACACCAGATATTGGACACCTCAGCAAGAATCGTCAGTAGTAATTATTTCCATATATTAATACGTAGTGGGGCTCCTTTTGCCCTAATGACATCGGATATTCTCTTATGTATACTTTCTACCAAAGTCTGATACACTTCAGCTGGATTTCCCTCCATTCATCCTGCAAACATCTGGCAAGTTCTCTCAGAGAAGACGAACTTTTCATATTTCCTGACCTGACATTCCAGTTAGTACCAGAGATGTTCAGTATGGTTCAGATGGAGATTCTGTGCAGCCGGTCCAATCGTGGAACATCCATATCCTCAAATCAACACAAAACAGCACTGACTTTGTGACAAGGCACGCTGTCTTTTTGGAAGTATGGCCGACCATTTCCAGAGAATTGCCACATTGTCCACAGCACAATATTGCCTAGAATGTCAAGGTACACCTCTGTATTCATGGTTCTTGTCACTTCAATCAATTGGCCGAGACCAGTCATGTAGAACATCCCCAGACCATAACAGAACCTTCACCAGATTTAACTGTTGGCACAACACACTCAGGCAAAAGGCGTTCATCAGGCATCCTCCACACCCAGATAAGTCCTACTGATGTTAAGATGGAGTAGTGGGATTTGCCACACTGTAGACTGGTTGATGTATCTTCTTTAAGTCTCGCCAGATGTTTGCAGGATGAATGGGGGGAAATAACAGCTGACATACATCGGATGTTAATAGAAAGTATGCCACAGAGACTATTTGATGTCATTATGGCCAAAGGATTCCAACCAAGTATTAAGATATGGAAATAAATGCTACTTGTGATTTTTGCTCAGGTGTCCAATTACTTTTGGTACGGTGGTGTAGGGGGCACTAACTTTTTGTTTTTCCATGATAGTCTTACGCGGCTTGTTCATTGCGAAACAAGTTGTATTTTTAATGGCGCCATTTAGCTTGCGATATAATGTTTTGGAAGACTTTAATCAATTGTTTTCTGGGGTAGAATTGGGAAAATAACTACAATTTAGCAATTTATGGGGGGATTATCCCTGAAGCCACTCTTCCTTGACACAGCCAGCCTTCTGTCTCCTCTGGATGGTGGCCCCATCGATAAGATAGCCACATATGGAGGGACAAGTGACCTACACGTCATCATGCCTTCTGCAATAAAACTCAGTGCCCTCGTTCCCAACGTCCAGTATCTGTACCGTGTTCAATGGGAGAGGCACGATTATATGTGGGTCACATGCCCATCCATGTGTGGCCATCGTATGGAAGGGACCTCCATCCAGATGAGACGGAAGGCCGGCTGAGTGAAGGGTGTGTGGCTTCAGCCATAATGACATTGGGTAAACTCTCAATATAGTCAGCATGAGTAAGTGCCAAAACAACAATTAACACTCATTCATAAAGACTCCCCTAAAAATGTCTAACCTCTTAAAGTCTTGCCGCTGTCAGGGCTTATTGGGTGTGCATATGGACAGCAGGCATGGGGGGGGGGGGGGGTCTTCATTAAGCCTTCAGCTGCCATGATAACCCACTGATCGCATTGCAGGAGGAAGGCGATAGGGTGACTGATGAAGCCCCCTCCCTCTGTCTAATGGCTTAGATTCCATGGATGGTACTGCCCACAGTATCTAAGGTGTTACACGGATGGAATCGGAGTTATCTCTGATATTGGCCGTTGTTGTGGAATAAGAGCTGTAATATACAGCTGATACCAGCAGAGGACCCCACTCCCGAGCCCACTCCATACATTCCAAGTACCAACTACTGTAAATAAAAGGTAGCTGGCACCAATGTGGTAAAATCAAGTAAATAATGGTCCGAACATTACATTAACACTCCCTAATGTCTGGTTGTCTCCTTTTAAGCCAACTGGACTTCTGGTGGTGGAAATGTCTACAAAATATAATACTACCCTAGGAACATGAGTATGGACCTACTGATTGATGTAGAACTAGGTAAGAATTTTTGACTCACTGTCATCATTCCATCGAGAAGACCCGTCTCGGGCTTGGGTGGTGCTTGTAGACGTTCCATGGACCACTTGTCGATCACGGATGACACCTGAGGATTGTCGATGTTAAGTAGGCGGAATCCAGTCATATTTACTCCACTGTATCTGTATGGCTCGAGGTCAAGAGCAAAGAGGTCCTGCAAGAGGGGACGTAAATGGAGTTAGGCACGAGCCAAAGTACGGTACATCGTACATGGACTATAATAAGATTTAGACTTCACGTAGACCTGAGGACAGGGGCATATTTGCCACTAAGCAATGGAGGCCCAGTGCCTTTGGCATCCATCTACGGCAAAAATGACAGATACGTAACTATTCTGTGGGTCAGTACAATTACGACAATACCAAATCCATATAGTTTTTTTCGCTGTACTACTATAAAAAAATAAAATCTGTAAAAAAAAGAAAATTATTTTCTACTGCTATCTTCTGAGAGTCATAACTAGAGATGAGCGATCATGCTCATTTAAGCCTGCTAATCGAGTGAGTAGCAGTCTTTTCGAGGAATTGTGTACTCGCCGAACAGCATGCGGGGGGGGGGGGGGGGGGGGGAGAGAGACCCACTCGCAACAGCTCTGATAAGCTGTGCTGCTGATCGGAGCTGTTAACACTTCAGATGCCGCTGTCAATTCTGACAGTGGCATTTAAATGCTTCAACCAAAGATTAGGGGTCCCGTACTGCCCCCCGCGAGAAGATCGCGGGTTGCCGTGCAGTTGCCATGGCAGCCGGGGGCCTTCTGAAAGGCAGCAGGGCTGCCTATGCAGAATGCCTATCAAGCTGTGTCTATGGTGTGGCTTGATAGAATGCCTGTCCAATCGCTGTACAGTATGATGTAATGCTATGGCACCATAATTAATGCATTTTAGCCTTGTAGTGTCCCAGAGTTTGGGGTCTCCTCCAGCACTCCAGAATATATCTTTGTCTTGTGCATTATCTTGTATGTGGAAGGCATCAGATTTATGTGCACTGAGTGTTTGCAGGCATGAATGGGTTAATGTCTGGTCATGTCTGGAAAAAGTATCGTTGCGTCTGTTTGTCGAGACTATGTTAACACGGAGAAAGAAGACTATCTGGAAGGAGACTATGAGGAGGAAGGGGGACGGGAACATGGTGCTCCTGGTGCTTCTCCAGAAGCTGGTGGCCAGTACGACCGCATGGGCCGCATGTATCTAAGGCCAGCCAAGGTCCCAGCAGAGGGACAATCTGCCATGATACTTTTCTAGCAAAAAGGCATTGCTCAAACAGATGCGTGCTTCCACTTTTTTATGTTAATTGGACTGCTGAAGATTGCTGAGGGCTTGAAGTTGGCCATCTCCAGCTGTCCAAGTGAAATGAATGGAGTGGGAGTGAGCATGTACAAATGCTGCTCCAATTATTGGGAGACCATCGGGACCCTTGTTCTTGGGATCCATGGGGTCTCAGCTTTTAGACCCTCATTGAGTAAACAATCCGCTGTGGATAAGGGATAACTTTCTATCTTGGCACAACCCCTTCAAAGGACTGTCCAGGCTTCGAAACTGCAAATCTGCCCAGATAACCAGCAATACAGCCTTCTATTACTGCATAAACCTTCTGTGTTACAGGGGTTTGCAGGATTGGAAAAACATGGTTGATTTCTTTGAAAAACAGCACCTCACCTGTCCTCAGGTTTGGTGTGGTACTGCAATTCGACCTCATTTACTTCAATGTACCTGAATTGCAATACTTTACCCGACCTGAGACAGATGTGGCGCTATTTCTTGGAGCAAGCAGCCATGTTTCTCTAATCCTAAGGTTGAAATGAGTTATTTTCTAATACTTTGGACTTTCTTGCCGCACATTGCAGGATTTATATTTACTTAGAAAAGGAAAAAGCGGAAAAGGCGGCTCTTAATAGAGTGCAGGAGCGCAACGTTATTCCCTGACCTCCGGGATGAGAAGATGAATTGAATTAAAGTTCCCTGCTTTAATCCCAGAGGGAAGCTCGTTCGATGCCGGCTTTACTGTGTGGGAACTTATAATGTAATAGCTATTTGTGGGGGAAAAAAAATAGTGGGATAATTAGAGCGAGTCGTAAAGAATTTGGAGTCATTAAATCATGATGAACGACCGCGAGCCCGAACGGAAATTTCACGCTTAATATAATCAAATGTCACAATGGTAATGAATAGTTACGGCATTTCTGAGAAGGTAGTTAAAAAGAAGGACATTTCACTATTCTCTGTGTGGTTAGATCAGTAGCTGGGTCCCGCGCCCCCGAGGTCTGATGGGCACCGCACTGCAAGGAGGGCCCCTGCCCGCTACATCACCAAGCACTGGACATGTGCCAGAAAGTTTGGTCCAATTCCTATTGTTTTGGGGAGCCTTCAACCCTCTTCCCCTTCACTGCGTATAGCGTTCTGGCTCCACCCACTGACTCAGTGATTGGGTTAATTATAACTCCTCCTTCTGGTAGCTCCCTCCCGTGCTAACCATTTTGATGGATACCCTCTTAGACCCCATTGATACCTTAAAGTATACATCTCTCAACTTTTGAACAACAAAGAGAGGGACAACTGGCAATTTTTTATGATTGGCCATGCCCTTTTACACAAAGCCGCACCCCTGTATCACATAATAGTGCTTTTCAGTGAACCTTTCACAGTAATAATAAGAATGCCGTTTAATAATGCTCCTTTGCCCTGTTGTAATAATATCCTACTTGGCCCGTTTATTAATAATGCCCCATGTAACTATTTGTAGCCAAGAAAATAAGAAAATAGCTATACTCACCTGCATCGCTCCTCCCACTCCTGGCCTCTGCAGTCCATGCTGCTGGACCTCAGCGTGCTTCCAGGTAGACAGATCACATGACAAGCACGTTGTCACATTATCGCTGCGGCCAGTCCTCGGGTGCAGTGTCAGTGAGGCCAGCGACAGGCCACAGCGATCGCTTGACATGTGTCTGTCATGTGATCTGTCTACCCGAAAGTACACTGGGGACTAGCAGCACGGATAGCAGAGGCCAGGAGCAGGAGGAGCAATGCAGGTGAGTATAGCCCTTTTTTATTTTTATTGCAACAACGGATTGGCAGTTTGGACGGCCATGGGCCCCCCTGGAACCTCAGCCCAGGGCAGCTGTCCCTACAACTCCTATTATAATCCGCCATTGGGTGGGGGAGTGGGGGAGCAGGACCTTCCTCCTGTCACCTGCGACTGCGGAACACCATCCCAAATACGGGATTATGTCAAGTTAAAGAATAGGATAGATAACTTTATGATCAGTGGGATCTCACCGCTTGGACCCCACTGATCCTAAGAATGGGGGTCCGGTCAGTCACTGAGTGAAGGAAATGGAGGTTGCATAGGTGCGCCACTGCCCCATTCACTTCAATGAGAACACTGTAGATTACTGAAGCACTTGAATTAGGTCATCTCTGGCCCTGTCCTTGAAGTGAATGGGGCAACAGTGTGTTTGCACAACCTCTGCTCCATTTACTCAGGAACCAACCGGACCCGCTCTCAGGATCAGTGGTGATCCCAGTGGTAGGACACTCACAGATCATAGGGTCACAGGATAGGGGATAACTTTATAACTTGGTGTAACCATTTCAACACTTTGAGTACTTGAAAGTGGGTGACGGGTATGTTAATGTGACTGGAATTCCCCAGGGTAGGAGCGGGACAAAGAGGTGTGGTCAGGGGCGGGGCTTATCACAATGTATGGTTTTACCTCCATCATTATAAAAAGTACAGAACCGTTAAAAAAACCCAAAAAAAACCGGAGCAAATTCTGCAGCATTTCCGCATGCAAAAAAATTGTCAAAATCTGTACTATTGGTACGAATTTTGACTGGCAATTAGCTGCGTTTCAGCAGCTGATGTCATACTATGCAGCGCGCCCCTCACCTCCTCTGTAGGCCTTCCACTGTCAGCGCTCCCGGCTTCCGGTTCCCAGTGGCCTGTAGTGGCCTCACCTGACCAGCGGCACCGCACCTGACTGTTTGGATGCAGAAAAGTTGCAGAATTTGCTACTGAAAGCTCCATTGCGGATATTCCACAGCATTTCCACCACATGTAAACATACCCTAAGTAAGCTTGAGGTATGCTGCCATATGCAGAGTGGCCACAGTAGTAATAGTGTCCCCTATATCATTCCTAGTAGTAATAGTGTTCTCCACAGTGGCCTCAGTAGTGATAGTGTCCCCTATATTGCCCTCAGTAGTAATAGTGTCCCCTATATTGCCCTCAGTAGTAATAGTGTCCCCTATATTGCCCTCAGTAGTAATAGTGTCCCCTATATCGTCCCTAGGAGTAATGGTATCCCCCACAGTGTCCTCAGTAGTGATAGTGTCCTCTATATTGGCCTCAGTATTAATTATGACCCCAGTAGTTACAGTGTTCCCCACAGTGTCCTCAGTAGTGATAGTGTCCTCTATATCATCCCTAGTAGTGTCCCCCACAATGGCTTCAATAGTAATAGTGCCCCCTATATTGCCCTCAGTAGTAATAGTATCCACCACAGTGCCCTTAGTAGTGATTATACCCTCTATATCGCCCTCAGTAGTATTAGGGACCCGCACAGTGGGCCCAGTAGCATTCGTGAGCTCCACAGTAGCTCTAGTAGTAATAGTGTCCCCCACAGTGGCCTCAGTAGTGATAGTGTCCTCTATGTTGGCCTCAGTAGTAATAGTGACTCCCCTGAAACCGATATACTTACTTTGTCTTCAGAACTAAGGAGGAGAGGTCAGGGGAGGAGGATCCTGGGTGCACACACTGGTGTTAGTGTGTGCGTCCCATCGCAGCGCCAGTGAGTAATTACCAGCCGGGGTGATAATCACCTTCATGGTGACCCCACATCCTGAAAGTGGGACAAACATCTGTCCTGCTTAAGGACCCTGGGGAAAGTGGGACACAGGGTCCCAAAGTGGGACTGTCCCACCTAAATCGGGACATCTGGTCACCTATGTGTATATTAAAATATCTATGGCGATTGCTTACCCTATAATTGGGATAAGATGAGTCGCACTTCACGGATGTTTTCAGCAGAGTGTTTGGGTCACAGCTATTCTCTAAACTGGGCGCTCAGTGTGTTAGCAGTGAGCCTATCACCAGCGCGTTCCTTACGGTCGCAGGGTAGTTCGAGTCTCCTCTGTACTCCGCCGCGGTTGTTCTGGTTCTTGTGGGGTTTTTAGGATTTGTTTAAAGGAGTTGCACCAAGATGGCTTCCCCAGTACATAAATGTCATAGGAAGGGGTGCAGCACTTGGGACCCCCCTCTATGTCCGTGAACAGTGAGGGCTATTCATACGGGCGATCCGGCTCTATACAATGCAGTTACCACAAAAAAAAAATATGGCGGTCAGCAAAAAACCATTTTATTTTTTTTCCCAAAGATGTTTTGATTTTTTAAAGTACTACACAAAAAAGACCTAAATAAACCCTGTATCATCATAACCGCACCGACCGCAGAATAAGGCCGTCAGGTCATTTTTCCTGCAGTGTGTACGCCGTAAACACAAGACCCCCCCCCCCCCCCCAAGATGGCAGAATTACATTGTTTTCCCATTTCACTCCACTTGCAATTTTTTTAAGTTTTTCAGCACATTATATGATACATTGAATAACAGCATTAAAACATACAGCTCGTCCCGCAAAAAACAACAAGTCGTCGGCTGGAAAAATAAAAACATTATGATTTTTTGAAACTGGGGAGGAAAAAACGAAAATGAAAAAAAAAAAAGCCTGCGTCGTAAAGAGGTTAAACAATTGTGCCGCAGCTCTTCTGTGTGCCATCTTTCGTGTCGCGCTCTTCGTGGTCCCGAGGCGTCGATATTTATCTTCTACCTTTTTGAAAATAACGTTTGTTCAAGGACATTTTTGTTTTCGCCTCTCACTTCAGCTCATCCGTCACAAACCAACGCCGTGACCAAGAACACTACATAAAATGATCAAAGCAGCCGAGGCGCAATAAAAACTCCTCTGAGCGTCCTAAAGGAGTCGCCACAATCGCTGCGGTTTGTGGCTATAAAGTAGAACATGTCTCTGGCGGGCTATAAGTGGGCGTAACGCGGCAACAATCCAGGCTCTGTATTATGGCATTGGCATAACTATACCCACTGCAGCTACTACGGGGCTCAATGGCTGAAGAGCCACTCCGAAAGGCAAACAGGTGGCATCCTGCTATCCAGACACAACTATGTGGGTCCTCTGATCTTCTGAATGGCTCTATTATCCACATCTGTATTGTGGCTGTGGACATTACTCAAGGTGCGGATCCCATTCCTGACGGGACTCCATGAAGTTTAGTTACACCCCTCATTATAATTATGGACGACTTCCTTGTGTATTTCCATCTCCGGAATTGTATTTCAATGTGTTCAAAATTGCAATATATCGCACTCTGCTATAAGATGTCTATTTCCAAAATGCTCCGTTCTCCACATATTGCAGATATTGATTCCTCTGGTTGTTTACTGCTTGTTGCCAAGGAAACAGAAAGCCCCTTCTATGGAAATAAACAGCAGAGCACAGCGGTAGCTGGCGGCCGGGCTGAAGGCTAGCGTGCATGCACAGATCCCAGCCAGCAGATGTAGATGAAAGAAGGGCACAAGCCCCGCGGCCTCCTCCTCTACTGCTTTCCATAGAAGGGGCGGTCTGTTTCCCTGGCAACAAGCAATAAACAACCAGAGGAATCAATATCTGTAATATCTGGAGAATGGAGCATTTGAAAATAAACGTCTTACGGGCGAGCGCGTGGTTTTGTGATTTTGAACATGTTGAAATAGGATTCCTGAGAGGGGATACACCTTTTGGGGGGTATTCTGTGAAAAAAATGACACTGCAATCTGCTCAGTGCTGTACTCGTCACAACAGACAGGCTTGCACCTCCAGTTTCGGCGGTATTCAGGCCCCTGCTGCATCGGCTCCAACAATAATGTCCCAATTGAAGGATATTGGACCACTACAGCCGATGCCGCTGCGTTACATACAGCTGGTGGTTGGCTGCAGAGGTCGCATCTCCCTGTGATGGGACGCCATTGCTGGAGTTGGACCGGGCTCCGTCACAATGGTTGCTGTGGGGATCGGATGAGGCGTATAGGACTTTTTTTTATGTTTTGATACAACGGTCAGCAGATTTCAATGACATTTTCTCACAGACTGCCCCTTTAAAGGGGAGTTAAGGGCTTATTCACATGAGTATACTTTTGGTCCATGAACCGTCCAGGTCTGTAACTGACTGCACTGGGATCCATTAAAGTCAATGGGGCTATTCACAGACACAGTGTCCTCACTAGCTGCTCACCCTAAGGACATATATACCCTCCCGAACCCACGTCACAGGCCTCTCACCAGCCAAGCCAGAAACCTGCTGTACACTGATGAGGGGCAAAACCCCCAAACCGTCTGTCTGTACACGGTTATCTGTTCCTTCTGGAGGAGACTCCGGCTTTGGCTCATAGTCATTGTTACAAGGCTTGTTAACTGGTCTGACATTGACTTGCAGGAACACTGCCTTCCAATAGGTGGTGCTGTAGAGGCAATGGTCCATAATGCCATTTGCATATTTCCCAGAGGAGTATGCATGGCCTTATAAGTCTCTTCACAACTTCTAAGTGCTCTCCCTAAGGGATCCTTCATGCTGCCAAGCGCAATATCACTGCGAGAAAATCATGGGAAAATTGCATATTTGCTCATGTGATGTTTAGGCATCAGCGATGCTTTTTCCTGTTGCTGCCATCTTTGGTTTTCTCACGCGATAGAGGACATCAGGAGTTGCTAATGTTAAAAACACATTGCTGGAACATCGAAAGTTCATGCGTTGCGATGTGATAAATCGGAGGCTCCATAGAGAAACATGGGCAAGAACAAAATAGCAAAATGCAGTAAGATACGGCAGGCAGCGATTTCCAACATCGCAAGACAGAAAACATCACAGATGGGACTGAAGTCGTTGAAGAGCACGGGTTTTATAATTCTGCGCTGTCTTGCACTCTTGTATCGCTCAAAAATTGCACAATTTTCTCGCCAGTGTGAAAGCAGCCTAAAGAGAAAAATACCCATCCTGACCCTATTCCTTCATTTCATGGACCTCTCATTCATGTCAATAGGTGCGCACCCCCCCCCCAAAAAAAGGAATGCAATCGATGCACACTCTGTTTGAAAAAGGATAGTTACAAAGCAATTCTAGAAATAAAGTTAGACCTGCATGAAAACAAAAGGATGAAACATGGAAGACAATTCAGACAGCAACATTTCAATGCCCTGATCAGAATTGGTTGTCATGGCAGCTGGGGGCCTTCTGAAGGTTCCCAAGACTGCCATTTATTTCTGCCTATTAAGCCGTGCCTGTGGCCTGTCCTAATAGAATGAATTCAAAAATGCCATATACTGCAATACTGATGATATAAGTGATCAAACCATTGCAAGTTCAAGACACCGATGGGGACTAAAAAGAAAAGTTGTAAAAATAAGTGAAAATATTTATTTTTTATTATTGTAAACAATAAAGCATAAAAAGTTTAAAAAAACAAAAACATTTCTCCGTATTTATAATTAAAAATGTAAACAAAACAAAATCTATTTGGTATTGCCGTATCCATAAAAGTCTGATCTATCAAGGTAACATTATGTATCCTGCATGGTGAACGTCGAGAAGAGAAAGAAAAACGCAACAACAGTGATTTTTAAACATCACATTTCCACGAAAAAATGTAATAAAAAGTGATCAAAAAGTTGTATATGCACTGCAAAATGTTACTAACAGAAACTACAAGACGTCCCGCAAAAAGCAAGCTCTCACAGCTGGATCAACGGAAAATAAAAAAGATATTTAATTTTTGGAAAGTGGTACAACAAAAATCTATATAAATTTGGTCTAGTTGTAATCGCACTAACCTGCAGAATAAGGGCTTAGTCATAGGGGCGCATCGGCACCCGTGTTACTGCACGAAGAAGACGGCTGCACTTCAGGACGGACATCTCTCCGCAGCGCCAGAAGAAAGAACACATGACCAGCAATGGAGCCGGTCACATGTTCTTTCTTGCGGCGCTGCGGAGATTCGTCGGCATCTGCAGTGCGGCCATCTTTTAGTGCAGGAACACGGGCGCCGATGCGCCCCTATGACTAGGCCCTAAAGTTCTATCATGCCGTATAAACAAGACCCTCCCCAACCACAGAAGGATGTGGAAATTGCTGAATTTTTCCATTTCACTTTATTTCTCAATAGAAAAAAAAAGGGTGAGATTTTGATGGGGATGTCTCCATCAGACAACCCCTTTAATAAATACACACTGAGCAGAAGGGAACCTTTACATGGAACTGGAAACAGCTACATTTGGTGACAGTCATCCCATGTACAAGCGGCCGCCGACAGGGATTGCTCACCTGTCACTTGGTTTTCATCTCCCCTAAAAACCAAATGACTGTAGGACTACGTAAACAGGAGCTGTTCAATCTTTGAGAGACTGTCTGTTTACTCTGAATGGAGACGGGCGACTGGAGTGATTTGTGGCCCGCTCCGCCTCCAATCACAGAGAGTCTATCACTCCTGTTGGAATACTTTGTTAATTTTAGAACATTAAGGAACAATAGAGCAATAAGACAATCTGGATCCGAGTTCTCTTATTTTTCCAAATTAATTAATGATTAGAGATGAGCGAGCATACTCGTCCGAGCTTGATGCTCGTTCGAGTATTAGGGTGCTCGAGATGCTCGTTACTCGAGACGAGCACCACGCGGTACTCGTCTCGAATAAACGAGCACTGACCATTGAATTTAATGGAGCCGGCAATACAGCCGGCTCCATTGAAAGCAATGGGCTGCCGGCGATCTCAGGATGAATTTTCAGGAAGGGCTTAAAAATATAAGCCCTTACCTGAAAATCATCCTAAAACGTGTAAAAAAAAAAAATATGTCAGCATACAGATCGTTCTCTGCCACAGCTGTAACAGCTGTGGCAGAGAAGAATGATGTTAGCCCATTGAATTCAATGGAGCCGGCAATACAGCCGGCTCCATTGAAAGCAATGCGCTGCGGGCGATCGTGGGATGAATTTTCGGGAAGGGCTTAAATATATAAGCCCTTCCCTGCAATTCATCCAGAAATGTGTTAAAATAAAATAAAAATATATATATACTCACCCAGTCCCAGCAGACGGAGTTCAGCCCGGCCGGCGGCAGTTCTCTGAACTGCTCTCTGTAGTATTCAGCCTGCTGAATGAGCTGTCTCTGATTGGTCACAGCCTGACCAATCAGAGGCAGCTCTCACTCACACCCATTTATGAATTCATGAATGGGTGAGTGAGTGCTGCCTCTGATTGGCTCAGCGCAGGGCTGTCATTCAGCTGAGAGCTGCCCCTGAGCCAATCAGAGGCAGCACTCACTCACCCATTCATGAATTCATGAATGGGTGTGAGTGAGAGCTGCCTCTGATTGGTCAGGCTGTGACCAATCAGAGGCAGCTCATTCAGCAGGAGGGGATTTTAAATCCCTGGCTGCTGAATACTACAGAGAGCAGTTCAGAGAACTGCCGCCGACCGGGCTGAACTCCGTCTGCCGGGACAAGGTGAGTATATATATATCTTTTTATTTTTACACATTTCTGGATGAATTGCAGGGAAGGGCTTATATATTTAAGCCCTTCCCGAAAATTCATCCTGCGATCGCCCGCAGCGCATTGCTTTCAATGGAGCTGGCTGTATTGCCGGCTCCATTGAATTCAATGGGCTAACATCGTTCTTCTCTGCCACAGCTATTACAGCTGTGGCAGAGGAGAACGATCTTACGCTGACAGTGGGGGGGGGGGGGGCACTCTTGCCGCTATTGTGGCTAAATAGTGGGACCTGGGAACTTGAGATGCAGCCCAACATGTAGCCCCTCGCCTGCCCTATCCGTTTCTGTGTCGCTCCCATCACTTTCGTGAATTTTCCAGATTTTCACAAATGAAAACCTTAGCGAGCATTGGCGATATACAAAAATGCTCGAGTCGCCCATTGACTTTAATGGGGTTCGTTACTCGAAACGAACCCTCGAGCATTGCGGGAAGTTCGACTCGAGTAACGAGCACTCGAGCATTTTGGTGCTCGCTCATCTCTATTAATGATGATCACCAGAGAAAGAGCAAGAGAGACATTAATTATGTGAAGCCACCACTGTGCTCTTTCTGAGGGACTAGCTCAGTGTATGCTTTATTAATAGTGCAAAGTAGAACAAAGAAATGTTAGGTGTCCAATCATGGTGGATTACTCCATAGAGGTAAGAAATCATTGCAAAGTTTTAGTGCTGATGAATGCATACATAATGTGACATATGGCTTACATTAGAAGAGTTTACATGGGCTGGTCGTCGTTCAGCAAAAACTGGAGGATGAGCGATAAGTGAACAAATTATTGTTTGTCTTTCAGTCGACGCATGCATTTACCCTAAACGGTTATCAGCCCATGTAAAAAGGCTCTTGCAGACACAAGTGTTGAAAGCATACTGTAACAACGACTACAGGGGTACCTGATGCAGAGAACATGTACTTGTCCTTATGTGATGTAGTGGATTTTTCGTTTGAGGGTAGCAGATAAGGGGCATAGAAAGAATTCCAAGGTACATGATATATACTGTATACTAACAGTAGTCATTAACAACAACTGCAAATCATGCATTTATGAAGACATCACAGTAAATCTAGTCAGCGGAGCATCTTACCATTGTTGTAAAGAAGTAATGGTAATATTCAGTCATCATTCCCATGGAGAGGATCTGCCGAGAGAGAAAAGAGGCCATGAGAAAGAGGAAACAGTGAAAAGTGCTCAAGCAGCGCAACACTGGAAGGATTCATATAAGTTACAGGCAGTATGCGAAGAGCAGGCATTGTATAGAATGCATACTTAGTAACATAGTATGTTAGGTTGAAAACAGACACATGTCCATCCAGTTCAGCCTATTACCCCCCAATGTTGATCCAGAGGAAGGCAAACCCCGCCCACCAATGAGGTAGAAGCCATTTTTTCTCATTTAAGGGAAAAAACCTCCCTCCTGACTCCAATCCGGCAATCAGAATAATCCTCGGATTACCGACCCTTCTGAGTAATCAGTGACTGTAACATGTAAAATTGTATCGCTCAAGTAAGACATCCAGACTGCTCTTGAACTATTTGATCAAGATTGCCATCACCACTTCCTCAGGCAGAGAGTTCCATAGTCTCACTGCTCTTACAGTAAAGACCCCTTCTATGTTGCTGTAGAAACCTTCTTTCCTCTAAAAGTAGAGAGCGCCCCCTTGTTACAGTCACAGTCCTGGCTATATAGATGATGGGAGAGATCTCTGTACTGACCCCTGATATATCTATACATAGTTATTAGAGCGCCCCCTTGTTACAGTCCTGGTTATAATAGATGATGGGAGAGATCTCAATGCTGTCCCCTGATATATGAATACATAGTTTATAGAGCGCCCCGTTGTTACAGTCCTTGGTATAATAGATGATGGGAGAGATCTCTGTACTGACCCCTGATATATCTATACATAGTTATTAGAGCGCCCTCTTGTTACAGTCCTGAGTATAATAGATGATGGGAGAGATCTCTGTACTGACCCCTGATATATCTATACATAGTTATTAGAGCGCCCTCTTGTTACAGTCCTGGGTATAATAGATGATGGAAGAGATCTCTGTACTGACCCCTGATATAATCTATACATAGTTATTAGAGCGCCCTCTTGTTACAGTCCTGGGTATAATAAATGATGGGAGTGATCTCTGTACTGACCCCTGATATATTATACATAGTTATTAGAGTGCCCCCTTGTTACAGTCCTGGGTATAATAAATGATGGGAGAGATCTCTGTACTGACCCCTGATATAGTATATATAGTTATTAGAGTGCCCCCTTGTTACAGTCCTGGGTATAATAGATGATGGGAGAGATATCTGCACTGACCCCTGATATATTATACATAGTTATTAGAGCGCCCCCTTGTTACAGTCCTGGGTATAATAGATGATGGGAGAGATCCCTGTACTGACACCTGATATATCTATACATAGTTATTAGAGCGTCCCCTTGTTACAGTCCTGGGTATAATAGATGATGGGGGAGATCTCTGTACTGACCGCTGATATATTATACATAGTTATTAGAGCGCCCCCTTGTTACAGTCCTGGGTATAATAAATGATGGGAGTGATCTCTGTACTGACCACTGATATATTATATATAGTTATTAGAGTGCCCCCTTGTTACAGTCCTGGGTATAATAGATGATGGGAGAGATCTCTGTATTGACCCCTGATATATCTATACATAGTTATTAGAGCGCCCCCTTGTTACAGTCCTGGGTATAATAGATGATGGGAGAGATCTCTGTACTGACCCCTGATATATCTATACATAGTTATTAGAGCGCCCCCTTGTTACAGTCCTTGGTATAATAGATGATGGGAGAGATCTCTGTACTGATCCCTGATATATTATACATAGTTATTATAGCAACCCCTTGTTACAGTCCTGGGTATAATAGATGATGGGAGAGATCTCTGTACTGACCCCTGATATATTATACATAGTTATTAGAGCGCCCCCTTGTTACAGTCCTGGGTATAATAGATTATGGGAGAGATCTCTGTACTGACCCCTGATATATTATACATAGTAATTAGAGCGCCCCCTTGTTATGGCCCTGGGTATAAGTAAATGATGGGAGAGATCTCTGTATTGTCCCCTGATATATTATACATAGTTATTAGAGCGCCCCCTTGGTACAGTCACAGTCCTCGGTATAATAGATTATGGGAGAGATCTCTGTATTCACCCCTGATATATTATACATTGTTATTAGAGCGCCCTCTTATTACAGTCCTGGGTATAATAGATGATGGGAGAGATCTCTGTACTGACCTCTGATATATTTATACATAGTTACTGGAGTGCTCCTTGTTACAGTCCTGGGTATAATAGATGATGGGAGAGATCTCTGTACTGATCCCTGATATATCTATACATAGTTATTATAGTGTGGTACGAGGAGATAGAAAAGGCCACTGTGGGGATCACTATTATTACTGGGGCTACTAAGAGGGCACTATTACTACTTGGGCCATTAAGGGGGTCATTAGTACTATTGGGGCCACTAAGCGGGACACTCATTATTGGACCCAGCACTGCGGGCATTTTTACTCTATCACTTCAGACAAGGCTCAATGGTTCAAATACAGTATATGTTGGGCATCTTGTATATTGGTGCTTGCAACACCTGTAAAATAAGGGGTATCTTGGGGATTGGGCGCCATTTAACACTGTGTCTCAGGCATTGTAAAGGCTTGGGGTACCCCTGCTTATAATGCCTCAACGGCTACATCACAAGGGTTAAATGTCCAGGATGGGAGATGTCCTTCACCCGTCCATATAGCTATACGCCAAGGGGTTAATATTATCTTCCAGTTCTGCTACATTCTGCAACATCTTGTCGACACAATAGAGAAGGAATCCAGTTCATATCAAGCACGCCGGACATGACGGAGTTAAACAATACTTTAATAAGAGAATTAACATGAAAATCCATTCGGCTTTGCAAATTACAGCCGTGGTTTGTGTTCACTTAATTAAAGCGGCGGTGACGCCACGTTCCTGCCTGTCACAATAAGTCTGCAAAGGGAACGGGAGTCTCCTCTGAAATCAGTGAGAGGCAAGAAAACACATTCAGATGAATCCCTTGTCTGATAATAGAAGGTCCGCAAGACGACTTCTGCGGAAGAGCAAGGAAAGACAAATGAACCCGTGGGAGCTAAAAATAAGAAATGTTTCCCCGCTGCTCAGTCACTTACCATGATTACTGCTTTAAATGGCTCGGGCGAGGAAGTGAGGGCCCTCTCCCCGGCGGGCAGAGATGAAATGCCGCTTTTCTTCTGGAACCGGCTCATTTGTTTCCCAATTAACTTATTTAAGCTTTCTGACTAAATGGAAAAAATTGAACTTGCCTATAAGGTAGTTATTATATATTATAACGGCATACATTATAGAACAGCCCTTCCTGAGCGGCGCTGCCCGTTGCCCCCATCCAGGATTCTAGTAATAAATGCCCCGTATCAATGTTCATCACCCAGCTGGCACAGATTCTGAAACAACATAGTATGGCCGAAAAAAAGACATATGTCCATCCAGACATATGAGATGACTACCCCCCGCCGGTATCAAATAGCTCAGCCTTAAAGGGGTCCTCTCATTTCCAACTTTTATGGCATATCCTCATAGGTGCAGATTCTACCTCTGGGACTCAGATCTCACCTGAGTCATGGCTCATACCGCCCCTGGCCAAACTAAATGTGGTGGCTGGAGGGGGTCGAGAAAATGAATAAAGCCGAGCGTCCTGCGCTGCACTGTTTTCACAACTCCCATAGAAGTCGATGAGAGTTACATAGTACAGTGAGATATGCTGTTTGCATAATGCTTATTGCTTTCTATGGGAGCTGCGGAAACATAGCTCATCCAAGGTCAACTGTTTGCGACATCCCAGACATCTTGTAATCAATGCTCTTCCCATCTTAGTCATCTTTTGCCAGCATGGGGTCACCCCTTTGATGTTAAAAGTTGTTCCCAGATAACTTTTCCCGTCTTATAGTGAAATCGCCAGCCTTTTCCAGATAACTCCTTCTAGTGACATCATCAGCATGTTTTCACCAGATTACCCCTCCTCAGATAACCCCTCCTTGTCATGACATCAACAGTCCACCCTTATTAACCCCTGCTTGTGCTGATACCCCCAGCTTTCCCTAGATAACTATTCCTTGGGGTGACATCACCAGCTCTCCCCTCATAACCCCTCCTTGTCATGACATCATCAGCTCTCCTTAGATAAATCATCCAACTCATGACAACATCACCAGACATCTTGTGGTGACATCTACATCCCACCTCAGATAACTCCTAATTGAGGTGACATCACCAGCCCTGCCTAGATAACCCCTCCTTGTCATGACATCATCAGCTCTCCTTAGATAAGTCATCCCCCTTATGACACCATCACCAGCCTCAAATAACTCCTCCTTGTGGTGCCTTAGATACATTATCCCACTCACGACATCACCAACCCTTCCAAGATGATGCCTCCTTGTGGTTACATTACCAGCCCTCTTTAAGGCCCTTTTACATACAATAATTATCGCTGAAAATTCGCTGAAAAGCCATCTTTTCAGTGATAATCATTGTGTGTAAATGTGCGCCCATCATGCACTTACCGTGCACTTTTCATCCATTGCTGACTTCAGGTCAGCATGAAATCCTTGTTCCTGATAAGAGGGACCGCATGCTAAGTTCTAGGTGGGCAGCGTTGATAACATTCTTTAACAGCTGTTAACAGCTGCTGTCCCCCTGGAGAACAATAGTGATGTATTTAGAGAACAGACCACCCGCTGTTCTCTAAATACATGCAAAGGAAATACTAAAGGGCTGATTAGCCCATTAGTATCTATGCAAAATGATCGCTCAAAACTGTCAGTTTCTGACGAATTTTGAGCGATCTTCTGTGTGTGTAAATGAACCTTTAGATAAACCCTCCTAATGCAGATATCACCAGCTTTTCCAAACCAACTCCTCCTTGTGGTGACATCACCAGCTTTTCCAAGCTAACTCCTCCTTGTGGTGACATCACCAGCTTTTCCAAGCTAACTCCTCCTTGTGGTGACATCACCAGCTTTTCCAAGCTAACTCCTCCTTGTGGTGACATCACCAGCCCTTCGCAGATAAATTCTCTTATTGGTGACATCACCAGCCCTCTCAAGAGAGAAAACTTCTCCCCATATGATGTCATCACCAGCCCATCTAATATAACTATACACCCACCACTCGGGGAGTCTATATTCCTCCTTGTATCTCTCATCTGAGGCAGTACAATATATCTGTAATAGCCCTATAACATTAACATTTCCTGTGGGCTGTAAAATGAAATGTCAGCAGCACTAATACTGCAATATTTCATATTTATTAGCAATACCAATAATAGCAGTACATAAAAACGTGAAAAAACAAAAAAAAAATCCCACCAAAAATATAACATTTGCCAAAAAGCTGTATTTTAAAAACAGATATTTGACTTTTTGATGCTGACAGTGATGAGATTATGAAGATAACATATACAGTCTATAGTCAGTCAGGGAACATATTTCCAAGGCGACTCCAATCCTGTTTCATACACATTCTGATTAGGATGATAATCCTGTAATGCGGGCGACTCTGTAATATCGGCCCAAATGTAACAGAAATTGCCCAAACTGTTGAAAGTTCACAGTCGCATCCTTTCAGTGTAACGTAATCATGGGACTTTTAGCTTCCCCCCTTTATTACCAATATCTCATGTTCTGCAGCAAGGACGACAATATTCACAATTTTTCACAAGAACGGCAATACCTGTCAGACGCCACCTAGAGAGCGAGAACTTAAAAGTAGGATTAATGACCTTCACTGTAGAAGGACACGAACAACATGAAATCCTTTGTGTCGCCAGATACTTCATAAGAAGTTCCGTCCTCGATAGAGTGCAGATAAGGGAAGATGCGGCGCTGCTTTAAGAGTTCTTTATTCGGATCACACTTTAGGACACGGGAATGTGATTGTTGTCAGTGAGAGAAACCAAGTAATCTTGTAGATATGAGACCTTTAATGGCCAACAAAAATACATGATGTTACAGCGAGCTTTTAGACCTCTCAGGGTCCTTCCTCGGGCATAATGGAACAAATCTAATGAGGTATTTACTATAACACATGATCACATGGGAGGGCACGAAAAGGGTGAACTTTATTTGCACTAGATAAATACTAGAGACAGAGGGTGAGAGGCCACAGACATGTTGGGGTTAATATCATTTAGATAAATACCAGGGAGGGATGACCATAACAGTAAATTAGTCCAGTGACAAGGAATGTGAAATCTCTCCTTCAGACCTGCAAACAGGGAAGATAGAACAATACCTCTGCAGCGCCACCTATTGGATGGCAGCATTCCTTCAAATCAATGTATGAGTTTTTACCAAGTTTGAGTGGAGATAGCACCCCTAATGGGTGTTCTGCTTGGGGAGAGATGATAGCATCCCCTAACCCACTAACCCTCTAGGTGTCTCCACAGCCCCCCAGGGCGCTCTCTTTAAGGACACCCCTCTTGACCTCCTTTAGACCTTTCATATTCTCCACTGATGCAAGAACCCTGCTCCATCTTGGTCTAACGTGATGCCATGTACATACTTTATATGCCAGCGCAGCCTACATAGCGGCATATACCTACGATGTCAAACAGTTCACATGGACTGAGCAGCACCCTAACTATAGAAAAGCACCTAAATCATTGTGGTCATTAAGACCAACTGGACCAAGGTAGCACTTCCCTTTCAAAGGGGTTTTCCAGGTGGTGCCTGCTGATACACTGCTGATATACACTAGAATTGGAACAAAAACCTCTGCGACGCCTATGAGGAGTCCGGCGCTCATAATTGCAGGCGCAGCTCTTATTGAAATCTTATTTCTGTAAGCTCTTGTGTCTCCCCTATTTCCTCATAGAATATAAGCTCTTGCCCCCCTCCTATTTTCTCATAGACTGTAAGCTCTTTCCCCCACTCCAATTTCCTCACAGATTGTAAGCTCTTGTGTCCCCTTATTTCCTCACAGACTGTAAGCTCTTGTGTCCCCCTATTTCCTCATAGACTGTAAGCTTCTGCCCCCCCTCCGATTTCCTCATAGATTGTAAGCTTTTGTGTCCCCCTATTTTCTCATAGACTGTAAGCTTTTGTGTCCCCCTATTTTCTCATAGACTGTAAGCTCTTGCCCCCCCTCCTATTTCCTCATAGACTAAGACCATAAACTTCTGCCCTCCCCCTCCTATTTCCTCATAGACTGTATCCTCTTATGACTCCCTAATTCCTCATAGACTGTAAGCTCTTGTCCCCACTCCTATTTCCTCATAGACTATAAGCTTCTGCCCTCCCCCTCCTATTTCCTCATAGACTGTATGCTCTTGTGCCTCCCTAATTCCTCATAGACTGTAAGCTCTTGCCCCCCCCCCCTATTTCCTCATAGACTGTAAGCTCTTGCCCCCACTCCTATTTCCTCATAGACTGTAAGTTTTTGCCCTTCCCTCTCCTATTTCCTCATAGACTTAAGCTCTTGCCCCTCTCCTATTTCCTCATAGACTGTAAGCTCTCCCCCCCCCTCCTATTTCCTCATGGACTGTAAGCTCTTGTGTCCCCCCTATTTCCTCATAGACTGTAAGCTCTTGTGTTCCCCTATTTCTTCAGAGACTGTAAGCTCTTGCCTCCCCTCCTATTTCCTCATAGACTGTAAGCTCTTGCCCCCCCTCCAAGCTCTTGCCCCCCCCTCCTATTTCCTCATGGACTGTAAGCTCTTGCCCCCCCCCTCCTATTTCCTCATGGACTGTAAGCTCTTGTCCCCCCCCCCTCCTATTTCCTCATAGACTGTAAGCTCTTGCCCCCCCCTCCTATTTCCTCATGGACTGTAAGCTCTTGACCCCTCCTATTTCCTCATACACTGTAAGTTCTTGTCCCCCCTCCTATTTCCTCATAGACTGTAAGCTCTTGCCCCCCTCCTATTTCTTCATACACTGTAAGCTCTTACCCCCCCTCCTATTTCCTCATACACTATAAGTTCTTGTCCCCCCTCCTATTTCCTCATACACTATAAGTTCTTGTCCCCCCTCCTATTTCCTCATAGACTGTAAGCTCTTGTCCCCCCTCCTATTTCCTCATAGACTGTAAGCTTTTGCCCTTTCCCCTCCTATTTCCTCATAGACTGTAAGCTCTTGTCCCCCCTCCTATTTCCTCATAGACTGTAAGCTCTTGCCCCCCCCCCTCCTATTTCCTCATAGACTGTAAGCTCTTGCCCCCCCCCTCCTATTTCCTCATAGACTGTAAGCTCTTGCCCCCCCTCCTATTTCCTCATAGACTGTAAGCTCTTGCCCCCCTCCTATTTCCTCATAGACTGTAAGCTCTTGCCCCCCCTCCTATTTCCTCATACACTATAAGTTCTTGCCCCCCTCCTATTTCCTCATAGACTGTAAGCTCTTGCCCCCCCCTCCTATTTCCTCATAGACTGTAAGCTCTTGCCCCCCCCTCCTATTTCCTCATAGACTGTAAGCTCTTGCCCCCCCCCCTCCTATTTCCTCATAGACTATAAGCTCTTGCCCCCTCCTATTTCCTCATGTGTCCCCTATTCCCTCTGGACTCTTGTAAGGACCGTCCCTCCTTCTGCTTGTAGTGTAATGTTGCATGCGATGTCTGATGCTGGCAGTATTCGGTATATGTTGGTGTTATAGAAATGCAGACGATGATTATCATTATTAACGACTTTCCAGCGCTCCTTACTGACCGTAGAAGACAGTTTTGTCGTATCGCGTGTCCCATATTATATAATACAAATTATTACATAGTAGCCGTCCCCGGATTCTCCGACCATCATCCGTACCGCATCTCCTGCCGCCATTAGCACTGCTGTAATATCTCAAAATCTAATTAACACGTCTGAAGCTCCTCACAAAGTCACGAGATCCGAGCCCCAATGTTCATCATAGCGACGGTCTGCGCAATGTAGAAATGCATTCCCTCCCGGCCGGTAAGTTATGGGGACATCCGCTCGTACTGCCAGCCATGGTGGGGCCATAAACACCTTTATCTACAGCACCAGTCTGTCCGGTTGCAGGGGTAAGCCTCGCTCGGTCCTCCCTCTCTGCCCGGAAGAAGCGGTGTAAACAACAGCGCCGGATGCAGGCGACGGCGAGGAATAATTGTTTCTCTTTGTTGATGTTTTTGTATCTCTCATGTCTCTTCTATTAGATATTCGGATCTGTTAGCGGAATAGAACATGTAATAGAATCCCAGATAGAAGTGAGAGACCAATATACTATTAACCCCTTAGTGACGACACCTATTTTGGGCCTAAGGACGCAACAAATTTTTTCATCTCCACTTTTTAGAAGCCATTGCTTTATTTTTCCATCAACACGGCCGTATGAGGGCTATTTTTTGGGTGTTGAGCTGTAGTTTTTATTGGTACCATTATTTTAGGTGCACATAAAGTGTTATTAATTTTTATGGAGGACAAGGAGGAAAAAAAACACATTAATTCTGCTACAGTTTTTCTGAAAAAATATTTCTATTTTTTTTATCATTGCATTTAAAGTCCCATGCTAGGCAGTGAGTGCTACGTTACTGACCAATCACAGGCAGCGCTCAGCTGTTATTCAATGAATGGCTGAGCGCTGCCTCTGATTGGCTGAGCGCTCAGCCAATCAGACGCAGCCATTTTAGCAAGTGGGGATTTAAAATCCCTGCCTGCTGAAACAACTTCATTACAATGCATGGAGAACGAGTGGCTAGACCCGCTTGAGCCCCGTAAGTGGCGGAGAGGTGAGTATATATATTTTTTTAATTTTTTCACACATGCTAGGAATGATTTTTCAGGGAAGGGCTTATATTTAAAGCCCTTCCCCGAAAAATCACTGCAGGGGATGCTGGAATCTTATTACAGCAGCGATGCCCCATTGAAAGCAATGGGGGAACAGTTTGATCCTCTGCCACAGCTGTAACAGCTGTGGCAGGGGATTGTTTACTCCCCACAGGGAGTGCCATCCTTACTGAACACTGTGACAGTGCTGTCACAGTGTTCAGTGATGAGGAGTCTCCCTACGGGAAATATTTACGCATGGCACAGACCTATGGTGCACGCATGCCCTATCTTTTGCAGGTGCGCGCATTTGCATGCCTGTAAAACACGGACATGTGAACACACCATAGGGAACTAATGCTTCTTATAGACGCACGGTTTTGTGCGCATGTATGTACGCCCATAAACACACTCGTCTGAATGAGGCATAACACTGTAAAAAAATGTCAGAATTCATGTGTTTTTTCTCTCTGCCCTCCCCAAAAAATTAATAAAAGTTTTACGACTAGACATGAGCGAGCGTACTCGTCCGAGCTTGATACTCGTTCGAGTATTAGCGTGTTCGAGATGCTCGTTACTAGAGGCGAGCACCACGCGATGTTCGGGTTACTTTCACTTTCATCTCTGAGACGTTAGCGCGCTTTTCTGGCCAATAGAAAGACAGGGAAGGCATTACAACTTCCCCCTGCGACGTTCAAGCCCTATACCACCCCCCTGCAGCGAGTGGCTGGCGAGATCAGGTGTCACCCGAGTATATAAATCGGCCCCTCCCGCGGCTCGCCACAGATGCATTCTGACAGAGATCAGGGACAGTGCTGCTGGTGCCGGAACTGCTATAGGGAGAGCGTTAGGAGTATTTTAGGCTTCAAGAACCCCAACGGTCCTTCTTAGGGTCACATCTAAACGTGTGCAGTAGTGTGGAGGCTGCTTTTTGCAGTGTTGCACATTTTTTTTTTGTATATCGGCCGTGCAGAGCATTGCGCCCTGCAGTAATTATACATACTCCAGGGCCAGTAGTGGTGAGGCAGGGACAGAAGACATATTTATTGAATATAGGCAGTGGGCCTTTCCAAAAACATTTGGGAAAAAAAATCTATTTGGGCTGCCTGTGACTGTCCTCAGTGTACTGGGTCTGTGCTGGGGGTAGTTGTCCTCCTAATTCATACGCAGCCAGCTAAGTGTTACAGCAGGCTTGCGCAAAATTCTTTCCTAGCTCTGCTGTGCGTTCCGTAAGCGAAGTCAGCCTCCAACCACAGGCCAATAAGCGGCACATTTAATAACAGCGTTCTGTTTCTGCACTACTGGTAATACACCATGCTGAGGGGTACGGGTAGGCCTAGAGGACGTGGACGCGGGCGAGGACGTGGAGGCCCAAGTCAGGGTGTGGGCACAGGCCGAGCTTCTGATCCAGGTGTATCGCAGCCGACTGCTGCGGGATTAGGAGAGAGGCACATTTCTGGCGTCCCCAGATTCATCTCACAATTAATGGGTCCACGCGGTAGACCTTTATTAGAAAATGAGCAGTGTGAACAGGTCCTGTCGTGGATGGCAGAAAGTGCATCCAGCAATCTATTGAACACCCAGAGTTCTGTGCCGTCCACTGCTGCAACTCTGAATCCTCTGGCTGCTGCTCCTCCTTCCTCCCAGCCTCCTCACTCCATTACAATGACACATTCTGAGGAGCAGGCAGACTCCCAGGAACTGTTCCCGGGCCCCTGCCCAGAATGGGCAGCAAGGGTTCCGAATCCTCTCCCACTGGAGGAGTTTGTCGTGACCGATGCCCAACCTTTTGAAAGTTCCCAGGGTCCGGGGGATGAGGCTGGGGACTTCCGGCAACTGTCTCAAGACCTTTCAGTGGGTGAGGAGGACGATGAGACACAGTTGTCTATCAGTGAGGTAGTAGTAAGGGCAGTAAGTCCGAGGGAGGAGTGCACAGAGGATTCGGAGGAAGAGCAGCAGGACAATGAGTTGACTGACCACACCTGGTTTGCTGCGCCTACTGAGGACAGGTCTTCAGAGGGGGAGGCAAGGACAGCAGCAGGGCAGGTTGCAAGAGGCAGTGCGGTGTCCAGGGGTAGAAGCAGGGCCAGACCGAATAATCCACCAACTGTTTCCCAAAGCGCCCCCTCGCGCCATGCCACCCTGCAGAGGCCGAGGTGCTCAAAGGTCTGGCAGTTTTTCACTGAGAGTACAGACGACCGATGAACAGTGGTGTGCAACCTGTGTCGCGCCAAGATCAGCCGGGGAGCCACCACCACCAGCCCCACCACCACCAGCATGCGCAGACATATGATGGCCAAGCACCCCACAAGGTGGGGCGAAGGCCGTTCACCGCCTCCGGTTTGCACCGCTGCCTCTCCCCCTGTGCCTCAACCTGCCACTGAGATCCAACCCCCCTCTCAGGGCACAGGCACTACCGTCTCCTGGCCTGCACCCACACCCTCACGTCCAGCCGTCGCTAGCGCAAGTGTTGGAGCGCAAGCGCAAGTATGCCGCCATGCACCCGCATGCTCAAGCGTTAAACGTGCACATAGCCAAATTTATCAGCCTGGAGATGCTGCCGTATAGGGTTGTGGAAATGGAGGCTTTCAAAAGTATGATGGCGGCGGCGGCCCCGCGCTACTCAGTTCCCAGTCGCCACTACTTTTCCCGATGTGCCGTCCCAGCCCTGCACGACCACGTCTCCCGCAACATTGTACGCGCCCTCACCAACGCGGTTACTGCCAAGGTCCACTTAACAACGAACACGTGGACAAGCACAGGCGGGCAGGGCCACTATATCTCCCTGATGGCACATTGGGTGAATTTAGTGGAGGCTGGGACAGAGTCAGAGCCTGGGACCGCTCACGTCCTACCCACCCCCAGAATTGCGGGCCCCAGCTCGGTGGTGGTATCTGCGGCGGTGTATGCTTCCTCCACTAAACCACCCTCCTCCTCCTCCTACGCAACCTCTGTCTCGCAATCAAGATGTGTCAGCAGCAGCATGTCGCCAGCAGTCGGTGTCGCGCGGCACGGCAGCACAGCGGTGGGCAAGCGTCAGCAGGCCGTGCTGAAACTACTCAGCTTAGGAGAGAAGAGGCACACGGCCCACGAACTGCTGCAGGGTCTGACAGAGGAGACCGACCGCTGGCTTGCGCCGCTGAGCCTCCAACCGGGCATGGTCGTGTGTGACAACGGCCGTAACCTGGTGGCGGCTCTGAAGCTCGGCAGCCTCACGCACGTGCCATGCCTGGCCCATGTCTTTAATTTGGTGGTTCAGCGCTTTCTGAAAAGCTTCCCACGCTTGTCAGACCTGCTCGGAAAGGTGCGCCGGCTCTGCGCACATTTCCGCAAGTCCCACACGGACGCTGCCACCCTGCGCACCCTGCAACATCGGTTTCATCTGCCAGTGCACCGACTGCTGTGCGACGTGCCCACACGGTGGAACTCTACGCTCCACATGTTGGCCAGGCTCTATGAGCAGCGTAGAGCTATAGTGGAATACCAACTCCAACATGGGCGGCGCAGTGGGAGTCAGCCTTCTCAATTCTTTACAGAAGAGTTGGCCTGGTTGGCAGACATCTGCCAGGTCCTTGGAAACTTTGAGGAGTCTACCCAGATGGTGAGCGGCGATGCTGCAATCATTAGCGTCACCATTCCTCTGCTATGCCTCTTGAGAAGTTCCCTGCAAAGCATAAAGGCAGACGCTTTGCGCTCGGAAACAGAGGCGGGGGAAGACAGTATGTCGCTGGATAGTCAGAGCACCCTCCTGTCTATATCTCAGCGTGTTGAGGAGGAGGAGCATGAGGAGGATGAGGGGGAAGAGACAGCTTGGCCCACTGCTGAGGGTACCATGCTGCTTGCCTGTCATCCTTTCAGCGTGTATGGCCTGAGGAGGAGGAGGAGGATCCTGAAAGTGATCTTCCTAGTGAGGACAGCCATGTGTTGCGTACAGGTGCCCTGGCACACATGGCTGACTTCATGTTAGGATGCCTTTCTCGTGACCCTCACGTTACACGCATTCTGGCCACTGCGGATTACTGGGTGTACACACTGCTCGACCCACGGTATAAGGAGAACCTTTCCACTCTCATACCCGAAGAGGAAAGGGGTTCGAGAGTGATGCTATACCACAGGACTCTGGCGGACAAACTGATGGTAAAATTCCCATCCGACAGCGCTAGTGGCCGAAGGCGCAGTTCCGAGGCCCAGGTAGCAGGGGAGGCGCAGAGATCAGGCAGCATGTACAGCACAGGCAGGGGAACACTCTCTAAGGCCTTTGACAGCTTTCTGGCTCCCCAGCAAGACTGTGTCACCGCTCCCCAGTCAAGGCTAAGTCGGCGGGAGCACTGTAAAAGGATGGTGAGGGAGTACGTAGCCGATCGCACGACCGTCCTCCGTGACGCCTCTGCCCCCTACAACTACTGGGTGTCGAAGCTGGACACGTGGCCTGAACTCGCGCTGTATGCCCTGGAGGTGCTTGCTTGTCCTGCGGCTAGCGTCTTGTCAGAGAGGGTGTTTAGTGCGGCTGGGGGAATCATCACGGATAAGCATACCCGCCTGTCAACCGACAGTGCCGACAGGCTAACACTCATCAAGATGAACAAAGCCTGGATTTCCCCAGACTTCTCTTCTCCACCAGCGGACAGCAGCGATACCTAAACAATACGTAGGCTGCACCCGCGGATGGAAGCATCGTTCTCTATCACCATCCAAAACGGGGACCTTTTAGCTTCATCAATCTGTGTATTCTATTCCTCCTCCTGCTCCTCCACCTGAAACCTGACGTAATCACGCCGAACGGGCAATTTTTCTTAGGCCCACAAGGCTCGGTCATATAATTTTTGTAAACAATTTTTAGATGTTTCAATGCTCATTAAAGCGTTGAAACTTTCACCTGAACCAATTTTTATTTTAACTGGGCTGCCTCCAGGCCTAGTTACCAATTAAGCCACATTAACCAAAGCGATTAATGGGTTTCACCTGCCCTCTTGGTTGGGCATGGGCAATTTTTCTCAGGTACATTAGTACTGTTGGTACAGCAATTTTTTGGGGCCCTCGCCTACAGTGTAATCCAATTAATTTTTTGCCCACCTGCATTACAGCTGACGTTATCAGCTGTGATGGGCACTGCAATGGGATACATTTATGTACCGCCGGTGGGTTCCAGGGAGCCACCCATGCTGTCGGTTCACACGGAGTTGTAACTGCATGTGTCCACTTCTAAAGAACCCCAGTCTGACTGGGGGATGCAGTGTGGGCCGAAGCCCACCTGTATTAAACCTGACTTTACCTCAGCTGTGATGGGCAATGCAATGAGATATATTTATGTACCGCCGATGGGTTCCAGGGAGCCACCCATGCTGTGGGTCCACAGGGAGTTGTAACTACATGTGTCCACTTCTAAAGAACCCCAGTCTGACTGGGGCATGCAGTGTGGGCCCGAAGCCCACCTGCATTTAATCTGATGTTAGCTCTGCTGTCCAGGGCACTGCAATGGGATACATTTATGTACAGCCGGTGGGTTCCAGGGAGCCACCCATGCTGTGGGTGCACACGGAATTCCCATTGCGGAGTTGGGGATTTCCAGTTGTACCTGCCTGTGACTATTTATAAAAAAAACGCGGTCTGACTGGGGCATGCAGACACCTTGACAAAATGAATAGTGTGTGGCACATAGGTTCCCCATTGCTATGCCCACGTGTGCAGCTCCAGATGGAGGTGGCACAGGATTGGATTTCTCATTGCTTCTGTACAGCATTGTGGGCTATCGCCCCGCCCCTTTTAAAGAGGGTCGCTGCCAGGCAGTGATTGTGCTTTGTTGGAGGTAGTGTGGTGCTTAGCTAAGGTATGCATTGCTAATGAGGGCTTTTCAGAAGTAAAAGTTGTTGGGAGGGGGGGGGGGCCCACTCTTGCCGCTATTGTGGCTTAATAGTGGGACCTGGGAACTTGAGATGCAGCCCAACATGTAGCCCCTCGCCTGCCCTATCCGTTGCTGTGTCGTTCCCATGACTTTCTTGAATTGCCCAGATTTTCACAAATGGAAACCTTAGCGAGCATCGGCGATATACAAAAATGCTCGAGTCGCCCATTGACTTCAATGGGGTTCGTTACTCGAAACGAACCCTCGAGCATCGCGATAATTTCGTCCCGAGTAACGAGCACCCGAGCATTTTGGTGCTCGCTCATCTCTATTTACGATACATTATATGTAACTCAAAAATAGTACCAATAAAAACCACAGTTTGCTACAAAAAAAACAAGCCCTCATGCGAGCTGCTTGACGGAAAAATGAAAAAAGGTATGGCTTAAGAGAAGTGGAGATAAAAATCCCCTTAAAATCTCTGCGTCCATATGGTCAAAATAGGCTGCGCCACTAAGGGTTAATATTGAGCACACAACGTAGAATTATCACAACCAATTAACGGTTTATCCTGGCCAAGCATAAATGACATCACTGATGTTGGTGGGAAATAACAGTCTCCTCTGAAGTAACTTAGTTTTGCAGGAACTTCGATTCACTAAATGACTGAATCCGCTACCTGAAATGTTTAGTCACTGTCCCCTGACCAAATTATTTGCACAGTACCTTTGGGGAGGCTGTACAGTGATGAAGTCAGAATATACTGTTTTACTGGAGATGAGCCTGAGTGATGGAACTCAGGATTACACACCACCAAAACTTGAATATCCAGATACTGGCTGTCGGTCTATTGGCTTTCATTAGTGACAGCTCCGCATGTGCGGTCGGTAATTGCAGCTGATGTTTCCTCAGATGACCGAAGACTTCCCTCTGGCACTTTCGTTGCATCAGCTGGGGACTGTCACTCCAGGAATCTGAATTGTGGTCTCTCTCTGGCACAGGCAATCCCAGCTCTCCAGCAGAACTGGGGCAGCTCACTCCTCACAAGGCTCTCTGTCCTTCACAAAAATTGTTGAGTCACACTAAAGCCTGGGAATCCATTTTACTGGTGATGATCCTGGATGATTGTACTCACAATTACACACTACCGAGACTTCAATATCCGGGTACTGACTGTTGGTCTATCTGCTCTCACAGGTAGTCTCTTTTGATGATAGCTTGGAACTTGTGATCGGTTATTGCAGCGGACATTTCCTTCAACGATCAGCAGACCTTCTTCTTGCACTCACTTTGCAACAGCTGGAAAGCGTCACTCCAGGAATCCGAGTAGCTCTCGCTCTCTCGTAGAGGAAGACCCAACTCTCCAGTAGCACTGGGCCAGCTCACTCTCCACAAGGTTCTCTGCTCTCTACAAAAACATCTGTAGAGCCTCACTCTCATAATTCACAGCAGCAGAGTTAGATTTAAAAAAACACAGTCATGTGACCTTTCAATATGATATCCATCAATGATATACATAGATATATATGCATGGGTATTGAACCCCTTACAGATTTAGCCCTTGTCAAAAGGTAAATCCACATGCAGATTCCACGACAGAGATTCACAACACATCCCTTTTTTCTGTTTTAAGCATGCAGATTTCAAATCCACATGCAAAAAAAAATCCCCGCCATAGACTTGGGGGCAATTGGATTCCTTATAACAGAATCTGCATGGAATCAGTACGGATCCCACTAGAAATCCTTGGTGAAACCCTTGTACATCTCGCACTACTAAGATCTCAAATGTCAAAGGCAGGAAAGACCTCTCCTCAACCCCCCTCCCTCATCCCTTACACATGACCCCTTCATGTACTTTCCCTAATTTCTTCTCTCGTCCTGTTCTTACACTCTACCTCCAAACCCCGCCTTCTCCCAAATCCTTTGTTCGGTTGATAATGGTTTAAATGACTACAACACCCAGAGAGCGCCTCCCCAGTCCATTGGGCCTCCCTAAACCTAGTCCGCCGCTCCTTGGTGACCCTCTGCTCTGCTTCTCCAACATCTGTCCCTCTCCCTACGGCTCACCTTGGAGAGAGGTGATTCTCATACAGTCTAGGAAGGGCCCCATGGGCATGGGGCGGAGGGCAGGAGATCGCTCATCCTCAAGTTGTAGAAAGGTTATATTTCCAATGTTGTAGCCTATTACAGCTATTTTCTAATGCATGTTTGTTTTTCTATGAAAATATTGATAATAAATACATTTTTGAAAGAAATCCTTGGTGAAAAAATGCTATGTGAACATTCCCTGACCTCCCCCCCCCAAAATAAATAGATAAATATATAGTTGCCCGATATTTACAAGTCCAAATGGCACTGGTGTTCGGCAGACATTTACACGGCCGGTCCGGCCTGGTTTGGAATCTCACAATGAAATGGTCACCACAGATTGACTACAATCAATCGAGAATTCCAAAAACAATGAAGACATAAAGAGCTGCTCCAGTCTGTACAATCCACACACCGGGAGCAGCCGGCGGAGTCGGGAAAGTGTTGGGGAGACCCGCTCGCCGTACACAGACTCAACTGCAGACACTTAAGCTCAATCAGGCGGTTCAGATCTCGGCATTTTTGCAATTATCCTAAGTATTTCTGTAAATGTAAAACTACTCAGCAGCCATCAAAGGAAGAGCGGAACATTTAACTGTCTCTTTCATAGCGTCAAAGGGATATTTTTTACTGTCAGGGATAAAAAAAACGTAAAATCTTCCATCAGCGCTCCATTGTGTAAGCGTCAGGAGACAGCCCTTCATCAGCCCCGCCCGGGCACCTGTACGGAGCCGACATGTAACAGATGGAGATGGCTGATGTATAATAATGGCAGGTGCTTCCATAAGTACCAAGGATGTTTAACCCTTTCAGTGAGGGGGTGATGTGGCACGCCCACAAGACGTCCCCCCATCTCCACCTGGGATCATTTACTTTGCCGTGTCCAGCAGTATCCTAAAATACTAAAGCCTTATCTGCAGGATCTGAAGGAGCTTCTACAGAGGAAAGGTGAGCTCCAGGTTAGCTCTCAGGAGTAATTCAGGACCAGGTCGAGTTTTCCACACCCACATTACTTTTAAGGGCAACGTTAAAGGGGTAGTGCTGACATGTACAATGCCCGTAAAATATGTGACTTGTGATCGGCTGGTGACCCGAGGTTCCACTTTAGGCACCCTGGCAAAAACTTGATTTTTCCATGGACAGCCAGAGCCAGCGAGACGGCCCCCCGCAGAAATGTAAAACCACAGAATGACCATTCACATGAATGGCCGCCCTGTAATTACAAGGGCAGCACTTGACCCACCCAGACAGGAGCCACTTTTACAGAGTTTTCCACTCTGCAGGCTGTAAATCTATTTTCAGTTGTCCCTAAACTGGTGGGTGTAGACTTCTGCTATGATGTCTCAATACACTGCACAGATAAGAGAGCAGGATCTCTTCTGTATCTCTGAGCTGGTAGGTGTAGACTGCTGCTATGATGTCTCCATACACTGCACATATAGCAGAGCAGGATCTCTTCTCTTTCTCTCTCTCTCTCTGAGCTGGTGGGTGTAGACTTCTGCTATGATGTCTCATACACTGCACACATAGGAAAGCAGAATCTCTTCTGTATCTCTGAGCTTATGGGTAAAAATTGCTGCTATTCTCCATATTTTACACACCTACAGTAGCAGAGCAGGATCTCTTCTTCATCACTTCTCTGTAACACATCTTCACAAGTAACAGCAGCATAGAGGATGTTATACAGCAGTACTGAGCAGCACAGATTAGATTTCAGTATCTAGTAGACAGTAAATTATTTGCCATTAGCAGCATCTTTGTGCGTCTTTTTCCTTCTACAGCCATCTCCTCGACTCCCCTCAAGAAGCTTCTAAGGACGGACTGAGACAATATCCCCCAGTTTCTTGTAATCCATTTTGTTATCTCTCTTACTAGAGATGGAAATCAACAGCAAGTTAATTGGAAGGGAGCCTCCTAGTGGCCAAGAACATTTTTCAGCACAAAAACCTCATTTTAGGTAAATGAAGTGATTTGCCCTTTTTCTACTTCGCACATTGGCTATCCTATAAGCACACATTTGTAGAGCTTATTGAAGGGCATTTCACACAACGCAATAATTGCTCACATGAATGTTCGTTCTCACGTATCGCCCAGCGTAAACCTCGAACAGCGAATGGCAGAACGCTCGGCTACCTTTCTTCATATTTTTATGTGCACATAAAAATGATCATCAGCGAGCAGAAGAATAATGAGGGACAATGCTGGGGGGGGGGGGGGGGGATGGACACATGGGCAATCGCTCAATCATTCATATAACCCCTCTCCCAATAATTGTAGCAAACCGGGCCGATCGGCTTGTGGTCCATCGGTGCTCATTATAGCCAATTCATCTGCCAGCACCAAAAGGATTCTTAGTTGAGCTGTTTGATAGGAACACTGAATAAGAATTGAGATGTTGTATATACTGGCATTTTTTAGCACTTAGCAATGTGCTGTTCCTCCATTATTCCTCCTGGAAATGTATGAATAGATTAAAAGGAACCCGTGACCACAATTCTACTACCAAAAATAGCAATACCGCTGTATTAAGTGTGTAAGGGATGTGTTGGCAAACTGCTTTTATAGTCCAGTACCTTTCACGGCCCGAGGGTCATTGATGCTCCTGCGTTCAGGTCACACACCGCAGTACTGCTATTCCCACTTTCAAAGAATCATAACTTTTTTTTTCTTTCAGTTTTTTATTTGTCACATGACACACCTACATGAGGGCTTGTTTTTTGCAGGAGGAGTTGTATTTTTCAGTGGTGCCATATAATTTAACATAAGATGTATTAGAACACTTTAAAAAATTTCAGAAATGACAGTGGAATTTAAAGGGTTAACAGCCCCAATCAGAGTCACGAGTGGCATCAAGGACAACTGATATCCACCATTATTGAGAGGGTTCGGTTCCCGAGGCCGATCCATGCCCACCGTGTGCTGTGAACGGGCATTTACGTCCTAAGGGTGGGTTCACACCAACGTGTTTTTGTGCGCACTTACGCACGCACAAAAACAAGCTTGTATTTGCAATATAGCATTCCCTATGGTGTGTGCACATGTCTGTGCTTTACAGGGGTCTGCCTGCAAAGATAGGACATGCGTGCACCATTGGGAATGTACGCATTGTTTTCAATGGAGCCGCGGCTGCTGCCGGCGGCTCCATTGAAAACAATGCTCTGCCGGCCCTCTGCATCCTTTTTCAGGGAAGAGCTTTACATATAAGAAACATTTTCGTGTAAAAAAAAATACTTTCCTCTCTGCCGCTGCGGCAGATGTTTCCTTCACCCCCGCTAGTTAAAAGAATTCTCTGCTGCTACATCTGCCACATCTGTGACAGATGCAGCAGAGGAATTCTTCAATTCTCTACCGCAGCTGTCACACACGTCAGCTGCGGTAGAGGATTCTGCTGCTGGCAAATGATTTCAGGGAAGGGCTTTAAATATAAGCCCTTCCCTAAAAATCAAGTAAAAGTACTGTAAAAAAAACATACTTTCCTCCCTTTGTCTTCTCCTGGCTGTCCCCAGCTTTCTAGTTCTGAGCTATCAGCAGCCGGGGATTTAAAATCCCCGCCTGCTGGTAGCTCTGATTGTGATTGGCTGAGCGCTTCAGTCAATCACAATCAGAACTACCAGCAGGCGGGGATTTTAAATCCCCAGCTGCTGATAGCTAAGCACAGCAGTGCAGAGCTGGGGACATTACGAGGAGTCACGGCTGAGCCCTGGCAGCTGACGGGCTTTCAGGGAAGGACTTTAAAGATAAGCCCTTCCCTGAAAAGCCAATAAAAGTAGTGTTAAAAAAAATAAAAAACATACTCACCTGCCTTCAGCTGCCGGGGCTCAGCCGCGATTTCTGGCCTGCCCCTGGCTCTGTAGTTCTGAGCTATCAGCAGCTGATAAAAATCCCCGCCTGCTGGTAGCTTTGATTGTGATTGGCTGAAGAATTTTAAATCCTCGGCTGCTGATAGCTCAGAACTAGAAAGCCTGGGCACAGCCAGGAGAAGACGTGGTTGAGCCCGGCAGCCAAAGGAGGTAAGTATTTTTTTTTTACAGTACTTTTACTTGATTTTTCAGGGATGGGCTTATATTTAAGCCCTTCCCTGAAATCAATTAGCAGCAGAATCCTCTACCGCAGCTAACATGTGTAGCATGTAGATGTAGCAGCAGGGAATTCTTTTAACTAGCAGGGATGAAGGAAACATCTGCTGCATGCGGCAGACGTGTTCTTCATGCCAGTTGGGGTCACAGCAGTGGCGGAGAGGTATTTTTTTTTTACACTAAAATGTTTCTTTTTCGGGGAAGGGCTTATATGTAAAGCCCTTCCCTGAAAAACAATGCAGGGGTGCTAACAGAGCATTGTTTTCAATAGAGCCGCCGGCAGCAGCCGTGGCTCCATTGAAAACAATGCACGCAGCTGCATACACGCGTGCTTTTGCTCGTACGTAGGTGCACACCTATGTACGTGCAAAATCTCGCTCGTGTGAAGCCACCCTAACTGCACGCGGTGTATGCAATTAGGACGGAACTAGTCATGTGTGTGTAACAAAAGAAATTAAACATTTCTAGGAGGAATAACAGAGGAACGCAAAATTCTAAGAAAAGAGGCTCCAGAATTTGTATCTCATGAGGCATACAAGTATTTACTAAAGCCAACAAGTCAGGCTGCGCCTCATTGTAAATTGTATCCGGCATGAAGCAATCCGTTACAACTATGGCGCAGTTAAGTCAATATTCCGCCATTACATTCTGTCGCCTTGGATGGGATTCGGAGGGTGTGATAGAAAATAACGGGCGGCTACTGAAGTCAAAGAATGGAAAATGATTTTCTCCTTCCATAAATTATGCAGCAATGGAGAAATACGTCGCGGCGTCTCGCACTTGATGTTCTACGTGGAAGCAGAACCGACGCTTTGAAGATGTGAAAAGAAAAAGTAAGTTGTTACCTGTTTGAGAATCTCGGCCGCAGTTTCGTGCGAGCAATCAAATATCACATAAAACTCCTTGGCTTTCTTCATCTCTTTGAGCAGCGGCCGCGCGTCCTTGTTTCCTGAGGGTAATTGGCGGATTTTTATTTTGATGTTGTATCTTGATGGCGCCTTGATGAGTTCTTGCAGGCGAATTAAACCTAAAGGAGAAAATAATACGTGATATTAGCCGAACACTAAAACTCCTCTAACAGGATAGTAAAGCTCCTCCTGATAGCCGGGGAAAAACTAATTAGCCGACTTTGTTAAGAAGCAAATTAGTCCATTTTTATAGACACTATTTTTAGGAAGCTGCCATATTATCCGCCACATAAAGGGCAGGTTCCTTTCTGGTACATAAACAGCAATTTCCTAAAATCTTCTTAACCCCTTCCTGCTGGGGCCCTTTTTTGTTTTATTCTTTTTCATTTTTTCTCCCCACTTAAAAAAAAAAAAAAAAAAATCATAACTTTTTTCCGGTAGTACGGCTACATGAGGGCTTCTTTTCTGCAGGACAAGTTGTATTTTTCAATGGCAACATTTAACCAATGGCAGATTTTGATAGGGGTGATTCGTTTGACTGCCCTGGGTCCAAGTCTCTAGAGGGTCCCAAATGCCCCTATTGTAATCTACACTGCTAAACCTCCAGCTGCAGGGAGACGAAGGGGTTAAATGCCTTAGTACATTACAACCTTCTATCTCTGCTATGCATAATCTCACAGGTGCACAGTAGGACGTCATCACTCCTCTCCCTTCCCAGTCCCAGTACACAGTGAGTGCCGGGGAGAGGAGTGATGATGTCCTGCTTTGCATTGCAGCTGTATGTAGTAAGGAATATAACTAGAGATGAGCGAATGTACTCGGTTCGGGTGTTTTTGGACTCGAGCACCGCATTTTCCGAGTAACTGACTACTTGGACGAAAAGATTCGGCGGGGGCCGGGGGGCAGCGCGGTGGAGCGGGGGTAACGGTGGGGAACAGTGGGGAGCTCTTCCCCCGCGTACCCCCGGCGCCCCCCCGAATCTTTTCGTCTGAGTAGTCAGTTACTCGGAAAAAGCGTTGCCCGAGTCCAAAAACACCCGAACAGAGTACGTTCGCTCATCTCTAAATATAACCCCTTCCTTTCCCTGAATCCGGATGTTTAGCAGTGGGGCAAGGCTATTTACCATGGCCACTCTCCCTATAACATTTTGGGGTACAGAGAGGGTTCTAGTACTAATTAGGTCCATTTAGGATGCTGTTACTAATTGGGGAATATTGGAGAACAGATTACTAATTGGGTTCACAGGGGCTGTTCAGTATTACTTAGTGGGGTCACTAAGTAAGGCCACTAAAAAGGTTACTATTACTAAGTGGGGCCACAGCGAGCACATTAATACTATGGAGGGCACTGAAAAGTTGAATAGAGGTTGCAGTGGAGTGGGGAGAGTGCGCAAAGTGGCTGGAAAAATCTCAATGGTGAATCTGAGACAACTCGAAACAGAGATGACATCACCTGTGATCACTGGAGGTAACTGCACTGTAAACACTATTAGGGCACATTCACACATAGCAGTGTGGATTTTCCGCAGTGCAAAATCTGTAGCAAAATCCACGTCAGTTTTGCATCAAAGATCGTGTCAACGTTCGCAGCATTTATATGTACTTCGATGCAGATCTACAGCGGATTTCACCAGTTCATATCTGTAAAAATTGGTTGGATTTTGACAGCCTTTGATGTGGAAAGTGATCCAAGCAGAACAGGACGAAGTTCACACCACACACAAGGGAACACATACACATGGAAGAGGACTGTTCACCGCATGTCAGCCCACCTCCACAGACACACAGAGCATGTCACTGTTCACACCTACAGAAAAACATGCATGGATGCAAACACAAGGGTGCTGCGAGGAAAATGACGAAACCAGAGGGGCTGGCATTTATGTGCAGCAGACCGGTGGTGATTGGCTGCACACCCAGCCAGCTCAAACTTCCCTCACCTGTGAAAGTGAGTCCTGGAAACCCGTAGAACTACAGGTCCCAGGAGCACAACCTGACAATATGACACAAACAATATAGTGAGTTTACTAACCATTTGGCCAGAATATCTTTGAATATCTGATTATCCTGGGAAAGCAGAGGGGCGGGCATTCAGATTCTGCTTCCCTGCTAATAGGACTAGAAACAGAGCAATGCAGCATGGGAAGTAAGGGCAAGAAAGCCAGGACAGTGAACAACTGGCAAAATGCTAGGCTTGCTACATGCCCCTCCCTGATAGTGGGATTGCAAACAGCAGAACAACAGGAAAATGGGGAAGACCATCTGAAAACCAGAACCTACAGACATGAAACAGCAGCAAATGAGGGTAAGGAGAACCGGGGGGGGGGGCATTGTAGGAAACTCGTTAAAAACTCGGGTCCGCTTTACTATATTGCAGAAGGTTTAGACCATGTCCTGTGTAGAAAATACAGCAATTGGAAGGGAATTATAAGATGCAGATAGTCAGTGAACGTATTCCCTGCTGCACATCTGGTATTATTTCCCATCTCCAGGCACCAGCTTACGCTTCAGCTGCCATAAAGTACTGACATCAGAATCCGCATGAAATCTTATTAACTTGGATTCGGTTGCAGCAGTCGGTAGAAAATGATGCACTTTTTAGAAAAGTACTTTTTCATGCACTGATGGCATCAAACATTGGGCTAATCTACCATAGAGAAGAAAGGCGAAAGCAAGTCCTACAGCAGGTGTGTTTACATAATGCCCATCTTATGCAAATCACCAAAAATAGATGTCCTTTATATGCAAAGCGAGAGGTTTTATCTTCAAAACGGTGAAACCGGAGGATGGAGCATATCTTAAGTTCTGGGTATCATAAAAAATACCATTTTATGAGTTTATTCATTTGTTTTAAGAAATCTGTACAAAATCTGGAACATTTCTCAGTAGTGATGAACGCCGGGATCAGATGCCAATCACTGCTGGATTCAGACGCTGCAATGTCATACAATGTGATCTGTTGTTTATAGCGATGTTTGTTCACTCTACAAGGTCAATCAACCAAAACCACAAAGTTCCTGTCGGTAACGAAGGACATGCGCTTCACGTCTTATGGTTAGTGACCTTGATGGCCCGGCGCCAACGCCACTGAATGGTGTCTCCTTTGCCCACCAAGGAGTTTTTGTACCAAGGCCAAAAATTCTGCTTGGTGCTCGCCTCCAGCAAAGTAAAGCTGGCAATACATTTAAAAGAATGATCACCATGGAATCGTTCATATATACCATCCCAACAGTAAGAAGGGTTATTTGGAGGAGGGAGAAAAGAAGTCCAGAGTGGTGCGATAACATAAAAGTGATAATACTCACTCGCCCTCGCTCTGCAGCAGCTTCCGTTTTTTTGCTGGCCAGTTCCCTGCTGGTATACTTCTGGGTCATGTGATTCCTGCAGCCAATGACTGGCTTTGCTGCAGCAATCACAGGACACGCATCCAGAAGGGAAGACCAGCAGAAGTCTTCAAAAAATGCAATAAAAGTGATAAAAAAGCTATATGTACCCCAAAATGGTATCAATAAAAACTACAGCTTTTCATGCAAAAACCAAGCCCCCCAGAGAGCTCCAGTGATGGTAAAATAAAAAAGTTCTGGAACTTTGAATGCAGCGATGCAAAACAAAAACTAATTTCGAGAAAGTGGGTTTATATTGTGCAAAAGTGGAAAAACCTCATATTGGTATTGTTGTAATCGACCCGCAGAAAAAATGTATTATGTCATTAAGGGCTTATTTACACGAGCGTATATCGGCCGGCGTTTTCACGGCCGACTGATATACGCTACCATCTGATGCATTGGATTCCAATGCATGAAATCACATGGCTGTATTCCCAGCGGCGTAAAAGCGCCCGGTCGGGCGTTTTTATGCCAGACAGAAAGGATCGTCCTGGAACTATCTTCCTGGCCGCTGCCATAGACTCCTGTGAGAGCCAATGACAGCGGCTGCAGAAGGGAGGTGGGAGATAGATTAGCAGCGTGACTGCTAAACTCCCTTCCCCTTGTCTTCTCCGCCCCTTGCTGCTGTTTGCAATGGGGGTGGGTGGGCGCGGAAGGCTGAGCTGAGCTTCGCCCCTTCCCGCCCCCTGCCATTGCTGGTTGCAGACAATAGGCAAAGAGGGGCAGGAGCTTAGCTCCACCCCTGTCCCAGCCCCTCCCATTGCAAACAGCCGGAGGGGAGGAGAGAGGAGGTGAGTTGGCGAGGGCAACGTAAGCTGTCTTCCCCCGCCCGATGGCATACATGGATCACACGGTAGTATATATCGGCCAGCCGTGAAAACGCCGGCCTTATACACTCATGTAAATAAGCCCCTATGCTGCATGATTAATGCTATAAACACAAACAACGGATGTGATTTCTTTCCCTCAAAAACAAATTAATAAAAGTTCTGCAATTATTATACGTGCTCAAAAAATGGTACTAATAAAATTAACGCTTGACGCAAAAAAAAATAAGCCCTCATACGGCCGCGTCGACAGAAAAAGTAAAAAGGTTTCATTTTTTTGAAAAGCGGAGGTGAACAGCCACAAAACATTGTCACGTCCTTTAGCCCACAGCCGGCGGTGTCACCAAGGGGGCGTCTAAGATGATGGGTGGCAACATTCAGGTTCAACTAATGCCGGAACGGACAAACTGCCCCATAGTAGGTGAACAGGCGTGCAGCGTATAACTAGTATGAATGGGGGAGGAGGGGTACAAATTCTACATTGGGTCGTGTGTGGGACCCGCATTATAATTCATCCCTGCACTGTAATAATACGGTATTGCGGACTATGAGAGTTCTTCATGGGCTCCTCAGCAGAATTCAGATGGTAAAGGTAAGGCGGTCTGGAAAACTTTTTGTTTACTACAGGAAACTCCTGAAATGCTTTTCTGAGTGTATTTAAGGGATCACAACAAGCGTCTGCACAGCCATTAATCGCTGCCTAAATGTCCTGTGTAATGGCCCTGCTGTGATGTAGCATTCTGTCTATTAGCGGAGTGCAGGAACGTCCGGCGCGGCGTCCAAACACTGAACCTCCGAAGCAATCTGTTATATTGGCCTCCAGCTGGAGACGATGGAAACTATTGATTTCTAGATACAAATGTGTGACAAATAAATTTGTGTAATGCAGGATCTGGCGTATCCTCCCCTCCCCCGCCTCCGACACGCTGGGCCTCATTTAACCTTATCTGGAGACCTGGCTGGGTCTGAAAGAAGCACTAAATGAAACAAGATAGATCGCTCCTCTCGGTGAAATTAGGGCAAAGTCAAATGGCTTTACTCATGCAAGTATATGGGAGCTGAAGCAAGGGAAGAAATTTAAAGGGGTCTTGTCACTTAAGGTCACACCCCACTGGTTAAAGGGGTGGTCTTATTAAAGATAACCTCTTTCAGTTTGCAGCTGCCACGGTGTAAGGAGGGTGAGGGTTGTGCTGCTGTGCGCTAAATGTTGTCGTGTTCTTTAAGAGGAAGCGGAACAGAGGAAGGAGTTGTAGCGGGAAAGAGACAGGAAGTGGCTGAGTGAGCGCGTAGCAGGAGACATGTGGTGGCAGCAGTGGCTACTCAACCCCTTAATGCCACAGGACGTAAGATTACATCTTGGCTAGCACATGCTCTAAAGCTGAGCCCGAGCCATCCTGCAGCAGGAGCCAGCTGTGTCTGACAGCCAGCCTCCCTCTACAACAGCGGGGATGAGTGAGAGCACTGATACCCGCTATTAGCTCTTTACAAGCTTGGGATGTGTAAACGATTCACAGAGGGCCAATGGGTTGCGATGGCAACCGGACACGAGACAATAGTGTTCAGGCCTGCCATGACCTGTGATTGCTATTGTAAGCGATAATGCATAGTAGTACAGAAGAACTGCAATGCATAGTCAGAGCGATCTTAGCTTTTCTGGTTCAAGTCCCCTACAGGGGCAAAAATGCAAAAAGAAACACAAAAAAAACACATAAAAACTATTTTTTGTGTACTTTCCAAAGTTTACAAAACCCCACATTTTGTATTGTCGCATCCATAACAACCCGTACAAAAAAATTGAACACGCTATTTATCCTGCACAGCAAAAACTTAAAAAACAAAAAAGCAAAAAAAAAACAAAACAAGAAAACCTTAAAAACAAAGTCAAAAATTATTTTTTCAAAAATAGGGCTTTTTTATGCAAATGTGGAAAAACCTAAAAATACATATATATACATAATTTTGGCATCACTATAATCGTATCGACCTGCAGAAAAAATGTATCATGTCATTTATGCTGCTTGATTCACAGTGTAAAAAAAAACAAAAAAAAACAATGGCACAATTGATATGCTGTTCTCCACCTGCCCTTCCCCCCAAAAGTTTATAAAAGTTATACAATACATTAAAAGTAATTTAAAAAACTGTACCAATAAAATCTACAATTCGCCACCCATAAAAACAAGCCCTCATACGGTCAGGTCGATGGAAAAATAAAGAAGTTATGGCTTTTGAGTGGAGATGAAAATACCCCCAAAAATCTTGGCTTCCAAAAAGGCTGTCATTAAAGGGTTAAAATGCTGTGTGTGCAATCAGCTGTAGTCCTTTGGACTAGGACTCTCCCAGGAAGACGTTTGTGAACCAAGTAAATGGCGCTCCCACTCCTCCGGTGTTATCGGATTGAAGTGTAACGTGCTGCTGGTCAGACCAGTTCCTTCGTTCCTCTCCCTCTTCCCAGCTATCCCAAATCGACAGGCGCAGAGACTGAGGCTCAGGCTTGTTGTTTGCCATTGAAATAAAGTGAGTTGCTGTTAAGCGGAGATTGCCTCTTACTCGTGGACCCTCTGGTGCTCTTGTAGCAATTGGGTCCATTTTCATACATGAACCTCATTGGAACCGATCTGACCGGAGTTCAGCCATGAGTCACTAATGGCCCCCTTGCCAATGAAGAAGGCTAAAGTGACCATGACCTGTCTGGCTAAGATAGACCCTCTAGCCTTAGACACCCACGGCACACTAGAAAAAATTGGCATTGGCCCGACTGCCGAAACTGGTAAACAACCAATATTACATGGCGACCATTTATTGCACCGCAAAGAGAGCTCAGGGACCGTGTAAGAAAGGAGATGTGCTGCTGGGGAGCCGCCACAGGAGCTGCAACGCCGGAGAGAGATTGTAAAGGGCGGATCTTGGACACCTTGATGTGAAAGGGAGTGATGTGAGAGCACAAAGGGCACTGTGGAGAGGGACCAGAAACTGTCTACTACCGAAGAGAGAGAAAGACTTAACTATGGCCCCAACATGGTTGGGTATCAGACTGCAGCAAAGATCCAAGGAAACTGTGGTAGAGCCATCTTCCTGACCTCCAACTAGCCTGGGCCGGTGGTAGTGATGACTTCCATGTAGCAAATTGTAAGTGAGGTCAGCCTCCACGTTAAGTGTGCACACCAGAAAGGGAAAGCTCTGATAATAAGCAGGCCTGCTAGAAGAGGTAGGGTTAGTGTTACAGACAGTAGACTCTGTACACGTTTTGGGGTGCTCAGACCCAGTTTAAAGACTGTGTCTTTTAAAGGAAAATTGCACAAGTAAAAGGGAACCAGCTTCCCCAAGAGACTGAATCCGGTATTGATCACCAGAAATGTAGTGTTAATTCTTTATAGACAGACGGCATTACATTACGTGATTTATATTTCTGTTCAACGGGACTGATGTTTTTATTGCTACTTTATTGGTATTATTTCTTATTAACTACAAAGTTTTATTAATCCTAGGATTTAGCTAGTGATTGTGTAAAGCCATGTGAAGGGAGACAGTAAACTGCCTAATTGGCATCATAAATCTGTTCACTTTCATTCCATCGTTCTTGAATAAATATTTACATTTTGGTTACCCCGTCTGCTGCATTGTATCCTGAATCTGCATCAAGACACCATCCACTCGTCAAGGTGGCATCAACTGGCCATATGCCCTATTGGGGTATATGAATGTAGTAAAGGTCACCCAATTGGACACATCCTGTAGATATTCCAGTGCATCAGGTCGGGTTTCCTCAGCAGGGATGGCTTTTTTTTCTCTCCAACTCTGACCGGATTGCTGACCAATAGCAAGGCAGCGTTAGCAGGGGCATGCACAGGGAGGTAGCACGGAGCGAGCAATTGTGCAAAATGTAGTTTCAAGCTGCATACCAGCAGGAATGTGGTGGCCATAATGTGGGGAAGCATCAAAAATGGAGGGCAGGACAAGAAGGTAATGGCTGGTCAATTTATACCCATAAACAGCTGTGCATAAACATGGTGCAAACAGCTTTCATGGCTGCTTTCTTAAAAATTTCACAACCAGAATATTCCTTAAAAAAATACTAAAAAAGAAAATGCCAAAATTGCCATTTTTTGTTTGTATTGCTTCCACAAAACAGGAAAAAAAGTTAATCAAAAAGTAATTTGTGTCTCAAAATGGTAGCAATACAAACTACAAGAGACTGGAGCTTCGGGGAGATAATTTGTATATTCTCAGTGCATTCTGGGAAGAATGTGAACAAGGCAATTGCTGGCTTTATAGAATCCTAGAATGGTAGAGTTGGAAGGGACATCCAGGGTCATCGGGTCCTTTAGGGTCATCGGGTCCAACCCCCTGCTCAGTGCAGGATTTACTAAATCATCCCAGACAGATGTGTGTCTAGCCTCTGAAGACTTCCATTGAAGGAGAACTCCCCACCTCCCGTGGCAACCTGTTCCACTCATTGATCCCCCTTACTGTCTAATATCTAATCTGTGTCTCCTCCCTTTCAGTTTCATCCCATTGCTTCTAGTCTTTCCTTGTGCAGATGAGAATAGGGCTGATCCCTCTGCACTGTGACAGCCCTTCAGATATTTGTAGACAGCTATTAAGTCTCCTCTCAGCCTTCTCTTCTGCAAGCTAAACATTCCCAGATCCTTTAACTGTTCCTCATAGGACATGATTTGCAGACCGCCCACCATCTTAATAACTCTTTTCTGAACTTGCTCCAGTTTGTCTGTCTTTTTTAAAGTGGGGTGCCCAGAACTGGACCCAGTATTCCAGATGAGGTCTGACTAAGGAAGAGTAGAGGGGGATAATGACCTCACGTGATCTAGACTCTATGCTTCTATTATTACATCCCAGAATTTTGTTTGCGTTTTTGGCTGCTGCATCACATTGTTGACTCATCTTCAGGGCTTATTCACACGAGTGTATATCAGTGCCATTTTCATGTCCGGACGCTATACGCAACCAGATGGAGAACCAGATACCTGTAGAAGTAGAGGAATAGAAGCATGTGACCCAAATACACAGGAGGATCAGGAGTCGGTCATCAGCCATACTGCTCGGGCACCAGTACCAGGTTCTCACACAGGAGAACAGGGAGGAGTTACAGCAAGAAATAACTCCACCCACGGAGAACAGTCTGTTAAGCACTCAGAATCCTCGTGGAGGGAGAAAAAGCGGTGTTGTTGTTGTGAAGAAAAAGAGAGTGCTGGTTGTTCATCAGTACCTTCACCTGTGCGGTGGCTCCTCCATTTAGCAATTTAGCTATCTGTAAATTGGGGATGTGGTGTTTATTATACCTGCCCTCTTGTATCAGTATATCAGTAAGTATATGGCCATTTTCTGTGATTTGTTTTGTCTGTTTATATTGTCCTTTTCTGTGATTCAGAACTTAAATAAATTCCAGAAAAATATGTTTATCAAATGAAAAGAGGGGGGAATATCTAAAGAAGAATATAATGTGGTCTGCAGAAACTGTGGGGCAAGGGTCAGAAAAGCTAAAGCGGATAATGAATTGAGGCTTGTAACAGAGGCCAAAAGCAATAAAAAAAGGATTTGGGGGTCAAAAGCAAAAGAAAAGTCAGAGATACTATAGGATGTTTACAGGATGAAAATGGTGAATTGGTTAAAAATTCTGTTGAAGCACGAACCTTCTAAAATCCTATTTTGTATCTGTTTTCTCTCAGAAAGTAGATGTAACATCAGCTGATCTTCCCTGTGCTATTGGAGGAATAAAAGATGTAGGCTATCTATAAGCAGAGATTACATCCTAGGATACTGAAGGAAGCAGCAAAGGTAATTGCTGAACCACTCACCGGAGTCTGTGAACATTCCTGGAGAAGGGCTTTTAACCACTGGCGTTTTTTTGAACGCTGTGATATCGCTGCGTTTTTTTTCAATGGGGCTTTCTAATGTTAAAATCGCATCGCACAAAAATCGCAAACGCACGTGCGAAGTAATTTGTGCAAAAACACACTAAAGCTCATATAAATTTGGTGCTGCCACAATCGTAATAACTCACAAAATAAAGGTTACATAATAATGATACCAGATGGGGAACGTCATAAAATTAAACCCCCAAAAACAATGGCGAAGTTAATTATTTCAATTATCTCTTGTACCACATTTCAAAATTCACCCAATTTTGCACAATCCTGGACCGTACACAGTCGATCTGCACCCTCCATGTAACAGACAGTCGGGGTTTAATCTAATATCCATGTTAAAAAAACTCTAACGGAGTCTGATAAACTTTTTGCAGTAAATACACTTGTGATACTTGTGAGCTTTCAGCTGGCGATCTCATTGGAGTCGTAGACAACACCGCGGCCCGCTTATCTTCACTAATACGGACGAAATCTGTTTCACTTTTTTTTTTTTACCTTTTTTGGGAATTGCTGTAAATAACAAGAATGAATATGTTTATATAATTAAGATATTAACCCCTCATGACTCCAAAACACCCAAGAAAATTCACCAAAGCAGACACTGACCATCCGTGGGCAGCAAAACGCGTCGTAACTGAAGGAGCTGGAAGATACAACTGTGGCGAACTTCACAAAGCTTCTAAATTATTCAAAACTACAAAAAATACCCCAGAATGTACTTGTTCCAAAAAGATTAGCCCTCTCTTCTCCCACTGTGAAAATCCCTCTAAATCTACAATAAAAGAAAAAAATACTTCCAGGAAGGTTTTTCCAATTCTAATATGGATGCTGAGGGGTTAAGCAAAACAACTTGCAAAGTTGCTTCGGTCTTGATTAGAGATGAGCGAACCTACTCGGCCACGCCCCTTTTTCGCCCGAGCGCCGCGATTTTCGAGTACTTCCGTACTCGGGTGAAAAGATTCGGGGGGCGCCATGGGTGAGTGGGGGGTTGCAGTGGGGAGTGGGGGGGAGAGGGAGAGAGAGAGAGGGCTCCCCCCTGTTCCCCGCTGCTACCCCCGCTCCGCCACGCCTCCCCCCGCCCCCCCGAATCTTTTCACCTGAGTATCGAAAATCGCAGTGCTCGATCGAGTAATTACATTATATTCGCTCATCTCTAGTCTTGATGCATCAGAGCAATACCCAACTGGGCCGTGAGGGCGGAAGAGGCTGTAAAATTGCATCCTAGTTTTACCATTTCGAGAACATTTTCAATCCTTTTCATTGCCCCCCCCCCCCCCGATAAGCCAGAAAATTTAGTAATCCGGCACCAACCAAACTGAGTCAGTCTCCCTATACGGCTGAATTGTCGAAATCCCAGAGTGTAAAGGACAGAGCAGAAGGCTTCCTTTAGAATATTTTTGCTTCCACCTATCTGAACACGAAGACTCGTCTTATTTTTGGATAACCAAGTTCCAAGACTCAGCAGTAAACAGCTCGGCGCGGAGAATAAACTCTGCACAGCCATTTATAAACTTAATTAACATCTCAATACTGAATCAACAGAAAGGCGGCACCGGCCCGAAATAGTCCGTGTGAACACCTGGGCCCGAGAAGAAGCGAGAGGGGAGCAAGATTTCACAGCAGAGTAGTTCATCAATATGAGTAAGACACAATACTTTACAGCAGTTCAGCACATTTACTCGCAACATGCTGCAAAGACATCTGCACAGGGACTGAAGCTGTCTGATTCTAGCGCATTGCTGCCCATCCGGCGCGCAGCTGACAATTATTTTTTACCGACTATTAATATGGTTGGTAAAAAATAAACTCCGGCATCAGCCTTTAGACTTAATTACCTGCCAGGCCGGTGAGTTACCGCTGGATGGAAGCCCTAGCGCTGCCTCTCTGAGGTCCTACAGACTGCCACCTGAGGTGATAGGCTCAGGCTGCCTCATGGTAAGGGCACCCCTGGGCACTGGTACTTGTAGTGTGTGTTTTCACCACTCATAGAGAGGAGCTGACATCTGTGTTTGTTACAGTAGAACATCATTTTCCATTGGAGGTGTAGCTTGAAACTCATGGGTCCCAATGCAAAACCTGTAAAAGGCCCCCTTTCTACCATACTGGTGCCTTTTTATGTGGTAGGGAAGCTTTTGAGCCCGCTCAGGTACCTGGACCTGGGTGCGACTGCTACTTTTATACACCTTATAGCTACACTTCCTTCTCCACCTCCAAAAGTGTTGAGGGTGTCATAGAATCATAGGATGGAAGAGTTGAAAGGGACCTCAAGGGTCATCTGGTCCAACCCCCTGCTCAGTCCAGGATACCCCCTGCACTGAGTAACCCTCCTGCTCATTCCAGGATACCGCCTGCACTGAGTAACCCCCTGCTCATTCCAGAATACCGCCTGCACTGAGTAACCCCCTGCTCATTCCAGAATACCGCCTGCACTGAGTAACCCCCTGCTCATTCCAGGATACCCCCTGCACTGAGTAACCCTCTGCTCAGTCCAGGATACCCCCTGCACTGAGTAACCCCCTGCTCATTCCAGGATACCCCCTGCACTGAGTAACCCCCTGCTCATTCCAGGATACCCCCTGCACTGAGTAACCCTCCTGCTCATTCCAGGATACCCCCTGCACTGAGTAACCCTCCTGCTCATTCCAGGATACCGCCTGCACTGAGTAACCCCCTGCTCATTCCAGGATACCCCCTGCACTGAGTAACCCCCTGCTCATTCCAGGATACCCCCTGCACTGATTAACCCCTTGCTCATTCCAGGAGACCCCCTGCACTGAGTAACCCTCCTGCTCATTCCAGGATACCCCTGCACTGAGTAACCCCCTGCTCATTCCAGGATACCCCCTGCACTGAGTAACCCCCTGCTCATTCCAGGATACCCTGCACTGAGTAACCCCCTGCTCATTCCAGGATACCCTGCACTGAGTAACCCTCCTGCTCATTCCAGGATACCCCCTGCACTGAGTAACCCTCCTGCTCATTCCAGGATGCCGCCTGCACTGAGTAACCCCCTGCTCATTCCAGGATACCCCCTGCACTGATTAACCCCTTGCTCATTCCAGGAGACCCCCTGCACTGAGTAACCCTCCTGCTCATTCCAGGATACCGCCTGCACTGAGTAACCCCCTGCTCATTCCAGAATACCGCCTGCACTGAGTAACCCCCTGCTCATTCCAGGATACCCCCTGCACTGAGTAACCCTCTGCTCAGTCCAGGATACCCCCTGCACTGAGTAACCCCCTGCTCATTCCAGGATACCCCCTGCACTGAGTAACCCCCTGCTCATTCCAGGATACCCCCTGCACTGAGTAACCCTCCTGCTCATTCCAGGATACCCCCTGCACTGAGTAACCCTCCTGCTCATGCCAGGATACCGCCTGCACTGAGTAACCCCCTGCTCATTCCAGGAGACCCCCTGCACTGATTAACCCCTTGCTCATTCCAGGAGACCCCCTGCACTGAGTAACCCCCTGCTCATTCCAGGATACCCCCTGCACTGAGTAACCCCCTGCTCATTCCAGGATACCCCCTGCACTGAGTAACCCCCTGCTCATTCCAGGATACCCCCTGCACTGAGTAACCCCCTGCTCATTCCAGGATACCCCCTGCACTGAGTAACCCCCTGCTCATTCCAGGATACCCCCTGCACTGAGTAACCCTCCTGCTCATTCCAGGATACCCCCTGCACTGAGTAACCCTCTGCTCATTCCAGGATACCCCCTGCACTGAGTAACCCTCCTGCTCATTCCAGGATACCCCCTGCACTGAGTAACCCTCCTGCTCATTCCAGGATACCCCCTGCACTGAGTAACCCTCTGCTCATTCCAGGATACCCCCTGCACTGAGTAACCCTCCTGCTCATTCCAGGATACCCCCTGCACTGAGTAACCCTCCTGCTCATTCCAGGATACCCCCTGCACTGAGTAACCCTCCTGCTCATTCCAGGATACCCCCTGCACTGAGTAACCCCCTGCTCATTCCAGGATATCCCCTGCACTGAGTAACCCCCTGCTCATTCCAGGAGACCCCCTGCACTGAGTAACCCTCTGCTCATTCCAGGATACCCCCTGCACTGAGTAACCCCCTGCTCAGTGTCGTATCTACTTGTTTTTAGTAATATAAAGTATGAGGATAAAATATATACCTATAAAGATGCCGATATAAGAGGGAGATGAGCCAGCTGGACAGGGGTGATAGTGCGGGCAACAATTCACTGGACATGGATGCAGTTCCATGGACTCTGGGGGAAACATCCTGTCCCAGGCTCCCCTGACATATGGCACATATAAAGGGGTCATGATCGATCACATGGGTTGGGACCATCACGTTGCTGTACTGTTCATAGGCTCTTTGTTAGGTTCTAGCGCAACGCAGCCCCCCACAAGTGGGGGTTTATCGAGCTGGCTGGGTGTGGATTTCTCCAGCCAGCCAGTCTCCCAGGTCTCAGTACCCTGTGGGTTGGTGTCTGTGTCTTTAGAGGCCCCTCTTTTAGGGTGAGGTACTGTTAGGGTGTGCTGCTGGGATCAGCCCCACAGGTGGGGGTTGATTGAGCTGGCTGGGTGTGGATTTCTCCAGCCAGCCAATCACCCAGGTCTGCTGCTCATATATAGCAGCTCCTCTGCTGGAGGCTGCTGGGCTTTCCTCTGTTTGTTCAGTGTGAACAGTGTCATGTTCCTGCGTGTAGATGCAGGGTGCTGGACATGAAGTGCGGACAGTCCTGTTCAGGGTGCATGGTGTTCGGTGCTGTATGCAAATTCCTGGCATGTTGGTGTCAGCTGCGTTCAGTCCTGCTGTGTTTCGTTTGTCATCTATGTCTAGGTAGGTCCCTATGTTCCAGCGCAGGACCGTCCTTATCAGGGCTCATTCATGTCGTATGAGGGTCTTCACTCCATTGCTCGTGCGAACCAATGAACTTTAGTAGACAAGGATATAGACTTCTTTTCCCGGAAACCTAGATGGAAATTAGCCTGATTATAGTGCAGTGACTGGCAGCAGGAAACAGCTCCTCCTAGAAGAACAGCAGACCTCTCCTTCTGGCATCGATGTATTTGTCTGTGCAAGCCGGCATAGCCCAACTTTGCTCTGTTCTCAGAATCTCGTTTGTCCTGCACTTCTGGGTGGAAACCACCTTCTTATATCAAAAGGTGATGCCCAGCAATCATAGGCCAGCAGCACTCAAACTCCTCTCCGTCAAGGTCCTAAGGGCACAAATACATTGCAACATTGCGGAAAAAAAAGGAATTTAACGCTGTTTTGCAATCTGAAAAAGCAGGACCAAACTGGAGTGGATGACCTTGTTGTATGAAGCTCATATGTCATAGTAGGCCAGATGAACAGGGATTGCAGTCTTGGCTTGATCTTGTGTTAAGATCAAGCTAGGATTTTCTGCTGGGAGAGGGGAGAAAGAGCTTCTTCATTCAAAGTCTGGACACAGAGCTGCTAAAAAGACCACAGACTGCAAAATACTTATAAAATACTGGAAAATCGAAGAAGGCAGCCTGAAAATCTTACTTGAGGCATGAAGTAATTGGCAAACAGATTATATCCGTGGTGTTTTAACCCTGATTTATCTTCAGAATTAATTACAACCAATTTAGTATCATGCCTACCAGTTAATGTATGCAATCCCTCTCAAGTATGAAAGGGTAATAAACTACACCCCATTTACTGGGTCAAATATCCAGCCGGCAGTAGTAAAATAGAATCATAAGATCTCATAAGTCAGCGCTATAACTCAATACTGTATAATATACAATATATATGTATTACTTTTTCGGCCGCCTTTCCCGTTCCATCATGGCTCTGCTTGTCGCATCTCATCAGATCTCTTTAAAAATGTAACATGTTTACTCCACTTTATTAAAGCCCCTACAGATCGGAAATGCTGCAGTATTTATGAATGATGGCGACATTACATATTATAAGGGAGACTCGGGGTACTCAAGGTGCGGGCGCAGGATCATCAATAAGGGGCTTTGGCAGCCTCATGACCAATGAATAGATTTTCTACACTCCCACAATGAATATTGGCCTTCAGCAGTGGGTGGTAGACAGTCAGGTAAGACAGTATTAATCAAGGGAGTCAACATGCGGGGCATGGAAGGAAGATAAAGAGAGCGGCAATTCGATATTGGAAGGAAACACAGTGACAGACTAAGGCCGGGGTATTAGAATAAATGCGTCTGGATGAATTCCACGTTGTGATATTAGATGTAGTGGAGTTGACTTTATCATTTATTAGCTTATTATGTGCATCCTAATAACTCGTTAAGCTAATAGAGTAGATGGGATGGGATTACCCACAGTCTTCGGACATCGTGGTATCATAGGGTGCCGAATCAAATGACAAACTTGTCCCCGCTGCCTCTGTACACAGCAATTATATAACTATATACTACAGAATTCATAGTTCACAACAGTCATTACAGTGTTGGACATTTGTGCCAAATTCCCCTCTACATGTTTGGCCTGGTTAAAGGAGTTTCCAGCTGTAGACTATCAATGGCCTATACTCGGGGTAGGTCGTTAATAATAATGTCACCCAGACCCCCATCAATCAGCTGTTCTCTGAGACAATGTACTCATGCACGGAGCTGATAGGTGCAGGTAGCAGACAGCTCTGTTCCCACTGTAGTGGCCAGACTTGGTATTGCAGGCATTGAAGTGTATGGAAACTTTGCGTGTAATACCAAGCCTGGACACTGCAGTGGGAACAGAGCTGTCTGCTTTCTGTACACATCAGCTCAATGCACGAGTACATTGCTCAGAGAACAGCTGATTGGCATGTGTCCTGGGGACAAACCACCACAAATCTACTATTGGTGGTCTATCCTTAGAATAGGGCAGCAATAGCTCATAATGGGACAACCCCTTTAATCCCTTCAGGGCAGGTTTTTAAAATGAGTAAACAATGCATTTTTTTCTCTCAAGTATTTATTAAGGAAAGCAACAATCACATTGCAACATTGTTTTGTAATGGAAGAATATATTATAACAATTTTACTGCATGGTCAGTGCAGCAAGCCCCGGAGATTTTCCGGGCGTGCCACTAAAGAGGTTAAGACACACCCGTCAAAGAAAGGGATATTCCCAAAACTGACTTTTCATCTCATTACTGAGACCCCCACTGATCCTGAGAATGGGGGTCCCATGTGCCTCCCTTATTCTCACAGCACCTACCTGCAGTGACATGGAGATTGAATGAAGCAGTGGTTGAATATGCGCGGTGTCTCTACATTCCTTTCATGGGGCTGACAGAAATAGCTAAGTACAAGCGCTCAGCAATCTCCAGCAGTCCAATTGAAAATTAATGGAGTGGCACCATGCATGCTCGTCCGACTCTGAGAGCGGCTGTAGTGCTTGTCATATGTCTATGTACAACTCAGTGCCATTTAAAGGTTATGGAAACTTTTCTGCATGAAAAACCAACACACACATATTTACTAAGTGCCTACAGGAAAAAAAATGATGCACTTATCTTGTTTTTTTTTTTTACTGAGTTTACCTTCCCATGCATTTAGAAAGCCCCATACTTGGGTTGCAGGCTCTCCTACATTCTGGCTGGAGGGGCATTCCCAGCAGTGGCCAGTCTGTCTCTCTCCTGAAGGTACACAAGCTCAGCTCCCCCTCTCTCTCCTCTTTCAGAAGCTGTGTAGTATAATGATGCCCAGTCAATACTACACAGCTATGTCCTTTATCTCATACTCTAGTAGTTACTGGCCCATTCCCCCTAACTGTTGATAAGAGCTGAAAAATCACCTGAACTGATTTACAGTCCTCTGTAATAGTAGCTTTCTGGGCTCTGCTCTTCTCCACCATCCCAAATATTGCCATAAAGCCCTCTGTAATAGCTTAATGGAAATGCAGTGAATGCAGGTTGACAGTAGGGGGCAGGCTAAGGGAGGAGTTGTCAGAATACTGTGACTGACAAAATTTCCTAAGATTCAAATCCTCCATTGTTTTCCAAAGCACTTTGGAAAACAATGCAAGCATAGAAACCGAACCATCAGAAATGTTTAATGAAAACCAATTACAGAAAGTCTTAATTTCCCAAAAACACATTGTTTAAAAAAAAAAAGTGAATGGGCTACAATACCAGGCACAGAAGCTACAAAATAAACAGCGCTGTACCTGGTATACAATGACGAGGGCAAAGCGCTCACCCAAATGCTGCAGCGCATTCAAACAGCTGATCAGAGAGGGAGTCGGATCCTCAGGGATTTCATATTGATTTCCTACCCTAAGGGCGAGCACCCACTGGCGTTTTTTTACCTGCGTTTTGCGTTTTTCCTGCACAGGCATAGAGATAACATGTGTTCCTGTCCACTGGCGTTTTTTTTGCGTTGCGTTTGCGTTTTTAACATAGGAACTGTCAGTTGCACATGTGTCCTTATTTTTCTCCTAATGCACCCATGAAAGTCAATGGAAATTAATGGAAAAGCCGCGAAAACGCCGCAAAAAATGCGCGGAAAAATCGCGGGAAACGCGGCAAAAACGCTGCGTTTTTTCCCCGCGGAAAACGCAAACGCCAGTGGGTGCTCTCCCTTAGGCTGCATTCCCACGAACGTATATCGGCTCGGTTTTCACGCCGAGCCGATATATGTCGTCCTCATGTTCAGGGGGGGGGGGGGGGAGGCAGGAAGAGCCAGGAGCAGGAACTGAGCTCCCGCCCCCTCTCTGCCCCTCTGCACTATTTGCAATGGGGAGAGTCGGGACGGGGGCGGGGCTAAGTTCCGAGAATTAGCCCCTACCCCCGTTCCGCCTCTCCCCATTGTAAATATTTCAGAGGGGCGGAGAGGAGGCAGAGAGGTGGCGGGAGCTCAGTTCCTGCTCCTGGCTCTTCCAGCCTCCCCCCCCTGCACACGAGGACAACGTATATCGGCTCGGCGTGAAAATCGAGCCGATATACGTTCGTGGGAATGCAGCCTAAGAATAAGTCAGCAATAGATAAGTCATTGATAACCAATGTTTTCCCATTAGTACAGCCACCCCACTGAAATCAATGTATGAACATGCAATCCGTAGTCAGACGAGTAACACTCTGCATTGGCTTCCACTCCGGATGAATGACAGAAGTCTCGACCGTCCTCCATGCTTTCCATATGGAATATACAGTGGTTGTCCTGATATAATCTGAGCACTGTATGGAACTGCTTGGGCACTGTATGGCAGTATTACTTACAGCTTTTCTATTCTACAGATACAGTATTATACAATTCATCAGCATTTACATTAACCCTTTGCAATCCAATTTTGGCTTAAGGGTTTCCTAGGGGGCTTTCTCTTTCTGCTATTATACAATGGCACTATCTACTGGTTAGAGCCAGTACTGCGGTATGGCACTTGCAGGAGAGGCCCCCGACAACAGAGCAGCCAGTAATATACAGTAAGAATACCCTGCCGGACATCTTCTGACATCGGAGCTGTACAACCTTCAATCAGAATGTCTTCAAACATCAGACAGTGGATTGGAAAGGGTTAATGTTCTTGTAGCTTGTAATAGGCGGTGCTGTTAGTTATATTTTGGGTAGTCTGTTCTTTCTCTATACTGGTCAAAATATCCCTGTCTTTACAGGGAGGGGAATGGGGTAGGGGGGGGGGGGGGGGCGTAAGCAGCAGTTTTTTACATGCAATTCCAGAGCTGCTTCCAGATGAGGGCAGAACAGTGAAGTGTGAGCTGAGCAGTTTGGTATTAGCAGATCCCTGATACTGCGGTGATACAGAGCCCTACGGGCAGAGGTCAAGACGAACTGCTTCACTAAAGCCCTAAGGGCAGTATTACTACCTGCTGATTTTCTGCAGAATTGGGACCTGCTGCTCTCTCGACTCTGCACTATTGTAAAGGACTCACCCCTAAGGGGCTTTCCTAAAGAGTTAAGTTGCTATGAACATGGGAAATCTGGAGTTGTAGTGACCTCTAATGGCCGTTTTGAAAAACTGCACTCAGATAGTGTCTCCTATGTGTTGTGCTTTGATTGGCTGTTCGGAGGTCACATGTGGAAAAGGTCCTAGAAATCTCTAGCAGAATGATGACAGCAATATAAAAGGACACTTTCCTGCTGCATTATATGAGTGGGCTCCGGGGCTGTGTAGAGCTAAGGGGCTGCTGAAAATAACAATGGTGTCGGGATCAGTGGAAGCACTCCTGCAGTGCTAATGATTTTATCAATGAATAAGGAAAAATGACTTACCCGGCACTAAGTGAGCAGCCCTGTGAAGGGTTAACTCACTAGTACCTCCAAATCCGGGACAGCCTATAGATAAATAGATTAGACGAACTTCCTTCCCAATCCTGTCTGGAGAGCTGCTTGGATATCTGGGGTCCCCAGGAACAGGGAGCCCAGTATAAACAGAAATCAAAGAAAAAAGTATCCAAAATAGCGCTTCACGGGATGAAGTATATTTTTCTGCACCTTAAAGGTGTAGTTTTATTGCAACACGTTTCGACCCAATAGAGGGTCTTTTTCAAGCATCTTTTTCAAGCCGGATGCTTGAAAAAGACCCTCTATTGGGTCGAAACGCGTTGCAATAAAACTACACCTTTAAGGTGCAGAAAAATATACTTCATCCCGTGAAGCGCTATTTTGGATACTTTTTTCTTTGATTTCTAAGGGGCTGCTGAATGAGGGCAACAATCTGCAGACAGACTGCTGCTAGAGAGGAAAAAGCAGTGGGAACCTGAACCCCCTGAATGAGATTGGGGCTGTTGGAGAAGGCGAGAGCACCATGCAGAGGAAACCGGAACTGTCTAATGAAGTTAATTCAGCAAGCACCAGGATGTCTATGAAAGCTTCCCTAGGAGGAAGCGGTGGGCAGCCTTGCCACGTGCACTACTAGGAGACCCAGTCCCAGCTGGCCGCAGATCTGGTCGAGCCCGAATCTGGTCATGAAAGCCTGATGTCTCTGATTCCAACCTGTGAGGAGAAAGGTACCAGGACTCCCACCTGCACCCAGTCTCTCTCTCAAACTGAAGAGATTCCCCTTTCCCAGAGCAATGCCGATCTGTTGCATCGACCCGGTTCCATTTGGAGGATAGGGAAAAAACAAGACCCCGAGTCCCAAACCCTTTCTTAATGTCACGAGCAGAAACGATCTATCCACTAGTAAAGCACTGATAACTCCACATTGGAATAAGATCGTAAAAAATACATCCTGTACCAAAGGGGCCATTATATAGACCTTCTGGTAGTTTGACCTCATTCCCAATAAAACCTTGGCACTTTCACAACTGACGCTCCCCTGTATGGAAATTCCCCCCGTGACCCCTGTGTGCGGCATAAAATCACGTGACAAGTTTTCCATGGATCAGTTTCAGTGTGAATCCACATTAGATGGGTAAAACCAGCGATTGGAGCGACTTCCAACGAGGCCCAGGCATAGCTGAAAGACTAGCTGGGATCTCGCTGCCAACCACGAGGGGTTTTCTCGTGTAACGGTGTCTAGAGTATACAGAGAATGGCGCGATCAAGGAAAACATCCAGTGAAAAGGGATCCTGTGAATGGAAACAGCTCATGACTGAAAGGGGTCGGAGGAGGATGTCAGGAATCGTTCTGACCAACAGGCTGCATAGTCAGCTGAATACAACGCTGGAGCTCCAACTAATATGTCCGAACGCACAACTCGCTGTTTCTTAGTTGTGGTGTGATTAGATGAACGGTTTTGTCACTTAAGACACTAAAAGTGGTTCCCCCCTTGGCCTATAAGAGGCTCTCGGAGGCTCCTTGTGTGTAGTGACCTCTTCTTATGCTTGTGTGGAGCTTGTTGACCACTAGACGCCTCTATGATGCAGAGAAGAGATTTCACCCCGTTACCAGAGTCTGAGAGGGGAGCATTATTGGGATGTGAGAAGCCGGATGGTCGTATCGATGAATTGTCCCCACCTGGGCCAATCTGACCAAACTGTTAGATGATGTTTGGACCAATGGATGTGTACTAGAGGCACCGCACCATATCTTGTATACAAGCTAGAGGCAGCCAAACAGGGTAGTAGTGCCATCGTGCCAACCCAAATTACATCTAGTATCCAAGCTAGAGGCAGAACAACAGGGTACTAGAGCCTCCGTGTCCACCCGTATAACATCTTTTATCCAAGCTAGAGGCAGTACAACAGGGTACTAGAGCCTCCATGCCTGCCTGTATCACACATTGTGTCCAAGCTAGAGATAGTACAGCAGGGTACTAGAGCCTCTAAGCCATCCGGTATTACATCTTGTATCCAAGCTAGAGGCAGAACAACAGGGTACTAGAGCCTCCACGCCTGCGTGCATCACATTTTGTATCCAAGCTAGAGATAGTGCAACAGGGTACTAGAGCCTCCATGCCCACCCATATCACATCTTGTATCCAAGCTAGAGGCGGTACAACAGGGTACTAGAGCCTCCATGCCCACCCATATCACATCTTATATCCAAGCTAGAGGTGGACTAATAGGCTACTAGAGCCTTTGTGCCTGCCCATGTCACATCTTGTAGCCAAGCTCGAGGAACTAGAGCCTCCATGCCCACCCGCAACATATCTACTATTCAAGCTAGAGGTGGTACAATAGGGTACTAGAGCCACTATGCCCGCCTGGATCACACATTGTATCAAATGTAGAGGTGGTACAGCAGGGTACTAGAGCCTTCGTGCCTGCCCATATCACATCGTGTATCCAAATTAGAGGCAGACCAACAGGGTACTAGAGTCTCCATGCCCGCCTGTATCAAATCTTCTATCGAAGCTAGAAGCAAGCCAACAGGATACTACTAGAGCCCTCATGTCCCCCCGTATTATTTCTTGTACCCAAGCTAGAGGCAGCCAAACAGGTTACTAGAGCCTTCGTGCCAACCTGAATCACATCTAGTATCCAAGCTAGAGGCAGTACAACAGAGTACTAGAGCCTCCATGCCCGCCCATATCACATCTTGTATCCAAGCTAGAGGTGGTACAACAGGGTACTAGAGCCTCCATGCCCGCCCGTATCATATCTTGTATCCAAGCTAGAGGTGGTACAACAGGGTACTAGAGCCTCCAAGTCTGCGTGCATCACATTTGTATCAAAGCTAGAGGCGGTGCAACAGGGTACTAGAGCCTACATGCCCACCTGTATCACATCTAGTATGCAATCTAGAGGCGGTATAACAGGGTTCTAGTACCACCATGCCCACCTGTATCACACATTGTATTCAAGCTAGAGGCGAACCAAATGGGTACCAAAGCCTTCGTGTCGCAACATGCCAGATTTATTTGGTGACACGCAGGTGCACCTCCGCTCCGCTGCTGGTGTCGCAACGTGCGGAGGTGAAGGTAGTGCACATAATAAGCTAGGCCTCCTCAAACGGACAGACACGTGAGGGCAAACGTTGTTGCCACGCATATGTGATTATTAAGCTAGCAGGGATACATGGTGGTGTTGCCCGGGGATTATAACTAGAATGAAAGACACCTTAACAAGGATTGAGATTTTAAAGATAATCTGTGTTGCGGATTGTTAGGGCTCTGGGTGTGGACCCACTGTGCTAACCAACCAAATCTAGCTTTTAGACCAGACCTGGTATGGCTGGTCAGAGGTACCGAGGCTGGGAAAACTTAGATGGGTAACTTGCCCTTAGCTAAGCAGGGTAGACCTCCTGATAAGAACACCCCCACTCTGGAACCTCGGGGCTAACTATTCCTGACAAGGCACAGGGACGATGTATTGAACACAGGGCACACAGAACAGGATTGACTTATCACAGAGACAGGAACAATGCATAGACTGGAAGGAAATGGACAAATGCACACAGGCTAAAGCAACAGGGGCAGAGGGACATACAGAATGAAACGATACAGGAACAGGATCAAACAGACAAAACAGTCCAGAGACAGGAGACCTAGATATGCTGTGTGTCTGAGACAAACACACATCAATACTGAGGCAAAGATGGAGGATTCCCAGCTCCCTTAAATAGGAAGGTGATTGCCATTTAAGCTGCAGCTGTGCTGTGAGCACTGAGCAGGGTTAACTAATGCAGTGCTTATAGAAAGTAGAAAAAACAAGTACATTTACACAGAAGGAGCAGATTGATGCCCGAATCTGCCCGAAACAGCAAGAGGGCAGCAGACACGGGTAGTAGACCTAACACCCATAGCAACCAATCACAGCACAGCTTTTATTTTACCTCAGCAGTATAACAAATGAAAGCTGGGCTGTCCGACACAAACAGACAGATTTTGTAAGGTTTTTTCTCAACTGCAACCTAATACGGGGAATAAAGAATGGTTGCATCAAAGGGCAATTTTGGCTCCAACTAATGAAACTGTAGAACAGATGAATGAAAAAATTATTTCACAAGTCGAAGAAGAAATAGTAGAGAATCTGTCGGTCGATAATGTTATGGTCACTGAACAAGTCACCTCACACCCTGTAGAGTTGTCAGGAGTGCCTTCCCATAAACTGAGGCTAAAAGCTGGTGTTACGATCCTATTAATGCGTAATCTTGATGCGCCAAAACTGTGCAATGGCACACGATTACAAATTACACACCTGAGGCGAAATATTGTAAGATACATTATTATGACTGGAATAGGAAAAGGAGAAAGTGTTTAATTCCACGCATTCTGATAATACCGACAGATTTGCCTCTTTAATTCCCTCTTAAAATAGCATTTGTGATGATGATCAATAAGGCTGAAGGGCAAACACTAAAGGTAGCAGGTGTACATTTAGAAAAAACATGTTTTTCTCATGGGCAACTGTATGTGGTGGCTCACGTGTATACAGCCCACAAAACCTGTATATCCTAGCAGAAGATGACAAGACCAAAAACGTACAGAACTGCCGACAGCAGATTACAGTTGCGGGTAACAAGATATATATATATTCCTTCTAGGGGAGGGATATTACTGACCATGTGTGTACATTGAGAGCAAGTTAGTGTTTATATACAGTCAGTGTATACTGTGATCACAGTCGGTAATCTCCGGCGTTAGATACATCAGCTCTGCTCTTTAATTACACTATTAATTGATTTTACACTTTTAGAAATTGCTTTCATCATTCATCTTAAAATTGCGCCGCTACAGAGTAAACAGTTAATTTCTGTATGAATAAGAAAAACAAATTAGTTTCATTACCGGGAGACGTCTCACATAGGAAATATAGACCGGAAAAAATGCGTGATTACATAGGAGGAAGCAAGCGATTCTAATGTATCATCCCAAATTATAATGATAAACGCCTTACAACTGTGCTGAAATAATATTATGAAGCCTATGAAACAAAAAAAACCCACGGCTGATTAGATCTACTAATTAGCTTCACACACAAGGGTGTAACTGTAGGTGCGCAGCAGCATAAGGACCCCTTCAGATGGCCAGTTTTCCTGTCCAAGTGCTGCCTGTGTATTTCACGGACAGTATTCGGACCCATTACAGCCAATTAGGTTTTTTCCCAAAGATGGTCCGTGTGAAAATAATTGCAGCATGCTCTATTCTGGGATTACTATTACTTTGTGGGGCCACTGAGGCAACATCAGTACTATGAGTGGGCACTGAGAGGGACACTGGGGGTAGTAACAGGATGAGGAGAGTGTGAAGAGATGAGTCATGTCTGGAAGAAGTCTGCTTGGCGGTCTGGGCACAGATAAAGAAAAAAATCAAAACAGATGACTCCAGTCAGAAAAGATGTCACCCTTGATCAGTGGAGGTAACTGCACTGTAATCACTATCTAAGTGAAGTAAAAAGGAAAAAAAAAACACGCAATTTCGCCTTCTTTTTTGGAGGGAGGGGGGAGGTGTTGTTTTTACCTTGTACTGCAACAAAAATTGCATGATAACTTTATTTGATGTGTCAGTCCTATAGTTTCTATTGCTACCATTTTGGAGTTCATACAACTCTTTGATTACCTTTACATTTTGTCTTGGAGATGGGTTGGCCTAAAAAAATGAAATTTTGCCATTGTCTTTTCATTTTTTCTGATGACGTTCACCGTTTGGGACCAACAATCTGTGTGTGATCAGACTTTTATAGATGTGGCGATACCAAATATCTTTTTGGTTTCTTTTCTTTACTTTAGATATGGGAAAAGATTTTTTTTTTTACTTTTAATATTCCTCTTTTTCTAAAATAATAAAAAACTTTTTTTAAACTTATCTTTACTTTTTTTAGTCCCCATAGGGGACTTGAACTAGCGATCATTTCATCCCTCACACAATAGTATGTAGCACCATAGTATTGCATTATACTTTATTATGACAGGCATTTGTTTGGGCAGCTCTGGAGGCCTTCAGGAGGCCCTGGGCTGCCATGACAACCAAATGGTTCCTTTACAAGCTCTTCAGTAGGGGGCTGTTCAAGACATGGGAAGATTGATTGGGGGATTAAAATTCTACTGTCAAAATTGACATTGGCATTTAAAGGGTTAACAGCCACGACCAGTGTGAGTGCCGATCACGGCTGTTGCGGGTGGGTGTCAGCTATCAAAGACAGCCGGCACCCGTCTTGTATGGAACGGGATTGGCTTCCGATACCGCTCCATACATACCCTGTGCCCCCTTGACATAAATATATGTCCTGTCGAGTGAAGGTGTTAAAAGGGGGAGGAGCAATTCCGAGTTTCGGTATGGGGCCGCATGAGTCCTGCTGTAGCAGTGGCATTTAATTTATTTGCATACTGTACTTTGCTCTGCAACAATACGGAGGAGAATGGATGGGCCACGTGGTCTTCTATGTTCCTTCTAGTATGATCTGGGTTCATTACACGAGGAGCGTCCTGTGAAGAGCCGCCAGTTGTCGCTGATTCTGAAGCACCCTCCATTGTCAATTATACATGCAAATATCTAACAGATTAGCGACAGAGACGCGTCTTCTCGCCTACAGAGATTAAATTCAATCAAGCCACGAGAAGCAGAGATTTGCTTTAATATGTGAAGAATTACTCCGTGTACTTGACTACGTTGATTGAATATTTCATGGCATGAAGAAAAATCCTAAGAGACCTTGTTTAAAAATCCATAAAGTGACAAGAGGGATTTGTCTTGATTGGGAGAAGAAAGGAGGAACACGGGATCATATAACATCAGCTGTTTCAGAGAGACACTACACGTCTGCGGCGTGTCCCAGGGTTCAGCGCTACATTACATACAGTGTACAACAGTACTGGGCCCCCAGCAGTCCGGTGCGGTCAGGTGATGTGTGAGCATTAGGTATAAAGGAGAGGAACACACAGGAGATCCCAAACCATCAGATGTCACCAGGTGTAGAGCTGACAACAGGGTCTGGGGGGATGTGACCTGGTGTAGAGCTAACAACGGGGTCTGGTGGTGGGATGTCACCAGGTGTAGAGCTGACAACGGGGTCTGGAGGTGGGATGTCACCAGGTGTAGAGCCGGCAACAGGGTCTGGTGGTGGGATGTCACCAGGTATAGAGCCGACAAGGGGTTCGGGTGGTGGGATGTCACCAGGTGTAGAGCTGACAACGGGGTCTGGTGGTCGGATGTCACCAGGTCTAGAGCTGACAACAGGGTCTGGGGGTGGGATGTCACCAGGTGTAGAGCTGACAACGGGGTCTGGTGGTGCGATGTCACCAGGTATAGAGCCGACAACGGGGTCTGGTGGTGGGATGTCACCAGGTGTAGAGCTGACAACGGGGTCTGGTGGTGGGATGTCACCAGATGTAGAGCTGACAACAGGGTCTAGTCGTGGGATGTCACCAGGTGTAGAGTTGACAATCGGGTCTGGTGGGGGTGGGATGTCACCAGGTGTAGAGCTGACAACAGGGTCTGGTGGTGGGATGTCACAAGGTGTAGAGCTGACAACAGGGTCTGGTGGTAGGATGTCACCAGGTGTAGAGCTGACAACAGGGTCTGGTGGTGGGATGTCACCAGGTGTAGAGCTGACAACAGGGTCTGGTGGTGGGATGTCACCAGGTGTAGAGCTAACAACATCATCTGGTGGTGGGATGTCACCAGGTGTAGAGCTGATAACAGGGTCTGCTGGTGGGATGTCACCGGGTGAACAGCTGACAACAGGGTCTGGTGACGGGATGTCACCAGGTGTAGAGCTGACAACAGGGTCTGGTGGTGGGATTTCACCAGGTGTAGAGCTGACAACAGGGTCTGGCAGTGGGATATCACCAGGTGTAGAGCTGACAAAAGGGTCTAGTGGGGGGTTGACACCAGGTGTAGAGATGACAATGGGGTCTGGTGGTGGGATGTCACCAGATGTAGAGCTGACAACAGGGTCTAGTGGTGGGATGTCACCAGGTGTAGAGTTGACAATGGGGTCTGGCGGTGGGATATCACCAGGTGTAGAGCTGACAACAGGGTCTAGTGGGGGATGACACCAGGTGTAGAGCTAACAATTGGTTCTGGTGGGGGGATGTCCCCAGGTGTAGAGCTGACAATGGTGTCTGGTAGGAAGATGTCACCTGATGTAGAGTTGACAACGGGGTCTAGTGGGGGGATGTCACCAGGTGTAGAGCTGACAATGGGGTCTGGTGGGGGGATGTCACCAGGTGTAGAGCTGACAATGGTGTCTGGTAGGAAGATGTCACCTGATGTAGAGCTGACAATGGGGTCTGGTGGGGGGATGTCACCAGGTGTAGAGCTGACAATGGGGTCTGGTGGGGGGATGTCACCAGGTGTAGAGCTGACCACGGGGTCTGGTGGTGGGATGTCACCAGGTGAACAGCTGACAACAGGGTGTGGTGATGGGATGTCACCAGGTGTAGAGCTGACAACAGGGTCTGGTGGTGGGATGTCACCAGGTGTAGAGCTGACAACAGGGTCGGGTGGTGGGATGTCACCAGGATAACAGCTGACAAAATGGTCTGGTGATGGGATGTCACCAGGTGTAGAGCTGACAACAGGGTCTGGTGGTGCGATGTCACCAGGTGTAGAGCTGACAACAGGGTCTGGTCGTGGGATGTCACCAGGTGTAGAGCTGACAATGGGGTCTGGTGGGGGGGATGTCACCAGGTGTAGAGCAGACAACGGGGTCTGGTGGTGGGATGTCACAAGGTGTAGAGCTGACAACGGGGTCTGGTGGGGAAATGTCACCAGGTGTAGAGCTGACACCGGGTTCTGGTGGTGGGATGTCACCAGGTGTAGAGCTGACATCAGGGTCTGCTGGTGGGATGTCACCGGGTGAACAGCTGACAACAGGGTCTGGTGATGGGATGTCACCAGGTGTAGAGCTGACAACAGGGTCTGGTGGTGGGATTTCACCAGGTGTGGAGCTGACAACAGGGTCTGGCAGTGGGATATCACCAGGTGTAGAGCTGACAAAAGGGTCTAGTGGGGGGTTAACACCAGGTGTAGAGATGACAATGGGGTCTGGTGGGGGGATGTCACTAGGTGTAGAGCTGACAATCGGGTCTGGCGGTGGGATATCACCAGGTGTAGAGCTGACAACAGGGTCTAGTGGGGGGATGACACCAGGTGTAGAGCTGACAATGGGGTCTGGTGGGGGGATGTCACCAGGTGAACAGCTGACAACAGGGTCTGGTGATGGGATGTCATCAGGTGTAGAGCTGACAACAGGGTCTGGTGGTGGGATGTCACCAGGTGAACAGCTGACAACAAGGTCTGGTGATGGGATGTCACCAGTTGTAGAGCTAACAACATCGTCTGGTGGTGGTATGTCACCAGGTGTAGAGCTGACAATGGGTTCTGGTGGGGGGATGTCACCAGGTGTAGAGCTGACAACAGGGTCGGGTGGTGGGATGTCACCAGGATAACAGCTGACAACAGGGTCTGGTGATGGGATGTCACCAGGTGTAGAGCTGACAACAGGGTCTGGTGGTGGGATGTCACCAGGTGTAGAGCTGACAACAGGGTCTGGTGGGGGGGATGTCACCAGGTGTAGAGCTGACAAAGGGGTCTGGTGGTAGGATGTCACCAGGTGTAGATGCTGCAGAGAGGAACTCTTTATTTATGTACGTGGGGCCCAAGTGAGCTGGGAGTTGTTTCCACCATCTGCTAAAGTGTCACCGGTAATGGGACTTTGTTGACAAGATGTGGTCTCGTCTAACTTATTTCCTCACCTGTAACTCTAGTGTGTACAGCTGAAATGATACTGCATGCTCCAGAGCTGAAGCCCCTTACCGTCTGTTAGAACCTGAGTCCTTGCACTCACCACTGGGGATCTTGCAATGAACACCTTGCACTTTTTGAGTGGCCATGAATATATGGTTTGTGTCAGGGCAGTTCAAAAACCCAAAGGCCGGATACCCACATGGTGATTTCTTACAGACTATTGTAATACAAGGGTTGTAAATTATTGATGGCCTATCCTCAGGACAGATCATTAATAGTAGATGGATAATCGTCATTTCATTATCATCACAGGCAGGATTACACTGAGAGGTGATACCTATATATAAAATCCCAATTCCTAAAAAGTAGGGATAATGTGTAAACCCTACTAAAAAAATGAAAGAAAAAAAGAATGCGATGATTTGGAAATCTTATCAAACTATAAGTCATTCGCAACAGACTATAGAACACATCAGAACGGGGAAAAATTACCTAATTTAAAAAATGGATGGCAGCAACACGTCAAAAAAGTTGGAACTGGGTAACAGAAGGCTGGAAAAGTAAGTGGTACTCATGAAAAACAGATAGAGGGCCTATTTCCTACTGAGTCACATGACAGTATATAAAAAGAGCATGTTAGAGAAGCAGAGTCTCTCACAGGCCAAGGTGGTCAGAGTTTCACCAATCTGTGAAAAACTGAATCCAAAAATTAGGGAACAATTTGAAAAAATGTTCCTCCATGTAAAATTGCAAATACTTTGAATATTCCATTATCTACAGTACATAATATCACCAAAAGCTTCAGAAATCTGGAGAAATTCATGTGTACAAGAGACAAGTCCGACAGTCAATACTGGATGCTCAACATCTACGGGCCCTCAGGCGGTGCTGCATTAGAAACAGGCATGATTCTGTAACGCAAATCACTGCATGGACTCAAGAATACTTCCGGGAATCATTGTCTGTGAACACAGTTCACCGTGCGATCCACAAATGCTGCATCATGAAAAGAAGATGCCAGATATCAACACAATTCAGAAATGCTGGCGTCTTCTTTGGGCTAAAGCTCATTTAGAATGGACTGAGGCAAAATGAAAAATGGTTCTGTGGTCAGAAGAATTAAAAATTTGAAATTATTTTCGGAAACCGCGGATGCCATGTCCTGTGAACAACATATGCTCCCTTGCACATTTCAGCAAGACAATGCTAAACCAAATACTGCAACTGGCTGCCTGGAGTTCAGACCTTTCACCAATAGAAAACATTTGACGTACTATGAAATAAGGGGCAAAAACTATATAACGAAAATTAAGACAATCCCTTAAAAGGCTAACTAAACTTTCAGCAATCTTCTCGTTTTAATTGGTGGTGGTTCAATGCTGAGAAACCCACTGATCACTAAAAATGCAGCCGCAAAAGTGTTCAAATGAGTGATGTGCACCTTTAGCTGCGTACAGACAGCTGAATCACAGTACACCTTCTTTTGATCGGATGGCGGCACTTGAGTGTCACGGTTGCCTGGAGAGCGGTTTCTACGTGAGTTCTGTTATGGTGTTTCTGCTGGGAAGGACTAGGGCCATTAGTTAAAGTGAAGTCCACCCTCAACGCCCATGGGTACAGGGACATTCTGGACAATGTGGCATCACCTACCCAGTGGCAATACTCTGGAACAACTCCGTGCCTCTATCAACATGACGAGCACCATGTCATACGGCACGATGTGTTGAGGCTTTGTTTGAGGAGCAGAACATCTGCAATCTTCATTGGCCAGCCCAATGTCCGGATCTTAATCTCATCGAGCATCTTTGGGACGAACTAGAACGCCGCATCCATGTATGCCCAACATGGCCATCTTTGCGTGCATCGCTATCTGAAGCTCCTTGAAGAATGGAGGCAACTCCCTCTACACATCTATGGGAATTTGGTGAGAAGCAGCCTAGGAGGGCTACTGCAGTTATTGAGACCAAAGGCAACCCGAGACCAACACTTCTATTGAGCTAGTGCACTACTCCAAGCCATTCAGGCACAGTGCCAGGATGAACGATTCTACCCCTTTCTTTTATTAATCAACACCTGGACCATACCGATCAAAACTTCTGACGTCACTGTGACACGTCAAAATAGCTGAAAGTTCATTTAACTTTTAAAGAAATGTATCAAGATTACAAGCGTGCTGAAAGAATGGGATCACTTTACAGTGAGTAGAGAAAAAGTTAGAAGAGAGTGATTTCACAGTGTAGAGAGATTTGTGTTGGGAGAATGTGATCACACAGATAACTGTGACTGTGGATTGTATGAATGCCCGAGAGCCTCCACTGCTTCCATCTTCCTTTGTACATAACTGTTGTGTTAAGCTGTTATTTTCAAGAAGTTAAAGTGAATGGACATTACCGCCCATTCCTGGCTTGTCCATGAAAGTTATCCCTGTGTATACTTTATTACAACATCCAGTTTCACCGCAGAGGACAGAACGGTGGCGTCACGAGTGACAGAAGAGACTCAAGGTAACGTTCAGTTTTCCCTATTACCTCCCCCAGCAGTAACTTGGTTGGGTCCCGAGCAGCCCAAAGAGGAGGAGATGGTAGAGCCCCATGACAAGGCCTTTATCTGTCTCACTATCTCCTCGGCTGTGGGCCCGCTCCTCGGACACTGCACATGTCCAAGAGTTTTCATCTGGAAAAGTCTCACAAAGCGAACCTCTTTTCAGATTGAAATTGACCCAGTTTAGGGCAGGTCCCGTTTCAGAAAACACCAGCGATATCCTATTATCAAGAGAGGAGGCTGAAGCTAGTCATACATTTCCGCTACAGTGACTACTAGAGGTTAAATGTAGTATTACATGACAGCCATTCAAATGGATAGGCTCACTATTTCTTAGCACCTCTCAGCTCTGACTAGAAGGGAGGATTCTGCGTGGGGAATTCCTGTAGGGTATTTGGAAAGCAGTTATTTTGGCAAGACAACTAATTTAAAAATCTTAATAATGCGGTTTTGTTAGATTATCATTACAAGGGAAATAAAATCAGACGCAGTACGGAAATGATTGGGTCACCCGTGGTAACGTGAGTCACAAAACGTGAGCGGTGCTGGAAAAGTAACCTGACTGTAAGCAACATATTCTGCAATCGCCAAGCTGGAAAACAAGACAAAAAACAAACAAAACTACTTCTCTTGCAAGAAAACAAGTTACAATAAACACTTACATTAAAATAATGACAGTAATAAAAGCAATTTAGTGTTCCGCAACTTTCCATCAGCTGTCATAATGCCGCACAAGGTAACCTCGTTTACCTCTACCACAGAAATCATAATGTTCTGCATCTTACAAAGTCAAGACAAGGAAGTCGTAAGAGCAAAAGCAGCTCAGCGTCTTCCTACCCCCTCCCATCGCCACGATGGTTTGATCATTCTCGCAGTTTGCTATTTCAATTCGATGTAATTCACTTATGGACGTAATTTTGTTAACTATGTCTATTTCTGATGGACTGTAGCATACGGAATATGTTCTTGTTGCAGCGTCCAAAGAGCGGGCCACGGCCTAGGAGACAGCAGGGTAGAGTTTTGGCCTTGTCACGGTGTCTCTACCGCCTCCCACCCAGAGGGTAACCAAGAACACGTCCAAGGGGCCGAGGGCAGGCGATGAAAACAGGGAAACCCACTGATGGATTAGCTTAGTCCTTTTTGTCACGTGTGACGCCAGCGTTCCATCTTCTGTGGTGAATCCAGTTGATGTTTGAAATGAAACAGTCCACACACAGGGAATTAACTTTCTGAGCCAAACTGGGAACGGTCGGTGAAGCTTGTTTACTTGCAGTAACTTGCCAGCAGCAAAACACAGTGCAAACTTTAAAGTGGTGTGACGGAGGATTTACAGGTGGTCAGGAGAAACCACAGTCCTGTTATCTGTGGGTCCTGATCCCAGCAACACACTTTCTTCTCTCCAACTCTTTACCGGTCAACACTCACTTTTGTAAAAGAAGGGTGCGTTGCATGGCGGCTCCTCATTCTCTCGCTCTCTCTCCCTCTGTGTCCAAGGGCGACAGTAGCATCTCCTGGGTGAAGTCGGCCCAGGGTAGGCTTTGGTTATCTCTCAACCTCTTCCATTCTGGGCCATACAGGGCTGAAGGTGTCTGTGTGGCTCTCTTGCAGAACTCTCAACACTCCTCTTCCTTGCAAGCCCAGAACAGAACTCACTTGCACACATCTTGCAAACACGTATAACAAGCATGGTCAGGTGACCACCAACTCACAACATAAAATGATACATTTCTAGACAGACATCTCACATACCAGACAGTTAACTCTTTCAGTGCTGCAGCAATGCAATACACATAAATCATGTAACACAGAAGACACTGACAATACCATAGACAAATGCATGCATACTGCTAGGCTGCCTGTCCACGGGCGTTGCGGAATCCCGCAGGGGATCTCTGCCGCGGGAGCCGCCGCCTGGGAGCAGGAGCCTGCAGACAGATCTCCGCTGTCAGACTATCTGACAAATAGGCTGACCGCGGAGAAATGCGACAATTCGCAGCATGCTATGAATTGCCATCCGGTAGCGGAGAATAAAACAAATTACCAAACAAAAACGGTTTTGCAGTGAACAAAAGTGGAAAAACCTAAAACATTTTCTTAAAAAAATATTCTTAAAGTTATACAATACACTATATGTACCTTAAAATGTAAGAGAAAGAAATGTAAGAAAAGTGAAGGGGGAAAAAAAAACTGCTGCATGCTTAACTCCTCCCCGTTACAGGCTGTAAGTTTCCTGCAAATGGCCATAAACTAACATCCTACGGATGGTGCGGGCTCGAAAGCTGATCTCATACTATCTGCAGCGGGGGACAGCTGCGAGGAACAGCCAGCCTCCCACTGCAACAGCGGGGATCGGTGAGAACAATGACCCCTGTTGTTAACCCCATAATGCCATGATGGGGGATCAATCTCTCTATGACATCAGTCCACTATGGTGTAATCGTGGAAGGCCAATGGATTGCCATGACAAATGGACACCAGACAGAAGGTGTCTGGGTCTGCCATGGCCCATGATCATTATTAAGTACTGAGATTGGTTCAAATCCTCTACAGGGACATAAAAAAAATGTAAAAAATTGTAATTAAAAAAAAACTTTTTTAAGCAAAAAAAATATATATCTCTGGTATCATCGCATCCATAACAACCTATCCAGTTATGGGAGATTTAACGCAGCAATGCAAAAAAAAACCAAACAAAAAAAAGCTTTTATTATGCAAAAGTGGAAAAACCTAAAAAAATATAAAATTTTATTATTTTTGTACCAAGTTACAGAAAGAACTTGAGAAAAAAACTATGCTGCATGAATGAAGACTCATTTAGACGATTAATTCAATGAATGGGTGAGCCTTGCCTATGATTGGCTAAGCGCTCAGCCAATCAGACACAGCCCTTTCTACATGCGGGGATTTTAAATCCCCACCTGCTGAAAGAAATTCAGAGCAGTGCAGGGGGAACTAGCGGCTAGACGCTCTGAGCCCCGACAGCGGCGGAGAGGTGAGTATATGTTTTTTTTTATTTTTTTACACCAGCTAGGGATGATATTCAGGGAAGGGCTTATATTTAAAGCCCTTCCCCAAAAATCACTGCAGGGCTTGCCAGCAGCCCATTGAAAGCAATGGGCATGGAGCTTCATTCATGTGTGTTTTGGCAAATCCATAGACGCGCGGATTTGTGCGCACATACGTGCACGGAAATGCACTCTCATGTAAACGAGGCCTAGCACTGTAAAAAAGAGAAACAATGGCAGGATTGATGCGTTTCCTCTTCATGCCCTCCAAAAAATTTATAAAAGTTCTACAATACATTATATGTAGCCAAAAATGTAGCATTAAAAACTACAGTTCGTCGCGCAAAGAAGGAGCCGCCGATGGAAAATAAAAAATATTATGGCTTTTGATAAATGGGGATTAAAGTCCCAAAGTCGTGGCGTCCTTATGGCCAAAATAGGCGGCGGCACTAAGGGGTTAATGCTTAGCGTGAGAATTTCGCTCTTTTCTGTCTTCCTAAACCTGTGACTTTCTGCTCCGGCTGCCTTCAAGCTGTGCTGGTAAATGTATATAAATAGTTTGTGCAGAAAGTGTCAGATCTATTTGTGTGTTATTAAATATAAATCCATTCATCTCGGGGCCGGAACGCAGCGAGGAAAGGTAGGGAGGCGTTCCTCCTGTCACACCGCCGCATCTTAAAGCGACGCATCTCACTCCAACTGCAGTGGCTGTACAAAATAGGTGGCTTTGTCTAAAAACAGCGCCACACCTGCCCACAGGTTGTATCTGGTATTACTTCTCAGTCCTGTTCATTAATGAATGTGATTTTTTTTGCTCCCTGATTGGAAACGTTGTTCAAGATTTCTGAGGACTCGCAGAAAAATAGAACAAGCTGCTATTTGTCCATCTTGCAGCATCGTGGCGAGAGAAGAGGCGCACGTGTAAGTAGGCAGCAACGGGGTCTATTTCAGTGCGAGATTTGTGTGAGGAACTCAGTTGTGTGAATGCACCCTCACTGTGAATAAGGAGCAGCCTGTCAATCAGCAGCTGGAGGGACGGGGAGGGCAGGAGCGCCTGCAGGGATGTCAAGTACATTGAAAGGGGTTGTCCCGCGCCGAAACGTTTTTTTTTTTTTTCAATAGGCCCCCCGTTCGGCGCGAGACAAACCCAATGCATGTGTTAAAAAAAACAAACATTTAGTACTTACCCGAATCCCCGCGCTGCGGCGACTTCTTCCTTACCTTAGCAAGATGGCCGCTGGGATCTTCACCCACGATGCACCGCGGGTCTTCTCCCATGGTGCACCGTGGGCTCTGTGCGGTCCATTGCCGATTCCAGCCTCCTGATTGGCTGGAATCGGCACACGTGACGGGGCGGAGCTACGAGGACCAGCTCTCCGGCATGAGCGGCCCCATTCACCAGGGAGAAGACCGGACTGCGCAAGCGCGTCTAATCGGGCGATTAGACGCTGAAATTAGTCGGCACCATGGAGACGAGGACGCTAGCAACGGAGCAGGTAAGTGAATAACTTCTGTATGGCTCATAATTAATGCACGATGTACATTACAAAGTGCATTAATATGGCCATACAGAAGTGTATAACCCCACTTGCTGCCGCGGGACAACCCCTTTAATACATTTTTACAAAATTAATTCCCCCTGCCCGAAAAAAAGTAAAGCCCTTCATTATTTAAAAATTCCTTTTTTTTAAAGGCTCATCATAAAAAATATACATATTTGGTAGCGACCGGTGGGATAAAGATAACCTCACACAGGCGAGACGCACAAATCTCACGTGAATACGAACTCCATTCTTTTGAATCGGGTGATACACATCAGTGATGTTTTCCTGCATTGCATCACAGGAAACGAATCGCGGCACATCCTATCTTTGGGCGCGCCCTCGCATCGGCCATAGTTTTCAATGGGGCGGCGAAGGATGGCTACTTTCCTAAAGTGATGCAAGGTGGTTTTGGTATAAAAACGCCTCGTATCGGCGACAAATATCACATGGTGGCGATCGCAATATCAGGCCGTGATTCACTAACACGGAGTTTGAAAGGCCAGTGAAGAGGAAGAAATTCCCCTCGTTCAGGCGCAACAATGCACCGCGCCGGGGAGTGTAGTCGTGCCTACGGTCGTCTGAAACTGCCTTAAGGCCGGCTTCACACAGATGAGATTCTCGCGTGAGATTTATGGCAGATTTATGCGAAACACTGAACTTCCGATCCCCAAGTACTTCTTGGCGAGGGGACATAGTATATGCCAACTCAAATTTAGAGTAATGGACCATGTGGCAACCGACATGGAGGGGGGGTCAATTACAGGCAAGATGGATACATGATTTGGATCACTGATGGGCTTAACATTGGATACAATGTCCCACCATTCCTATATAGTTCTCGTGTCTGTAACCTCTCATGTAAGAATGTTATTTAGGACTTTCTTATCTTCTGAACGGCTTTTAACGCTATTTTCTCTATATTATATTATGGATCTGATTGGATTGCCCCATCGTCATCCCGTGGCACATGCTATTGATTTGAAGGATGATATATAAACTATCCGCTTACATTGTATTCGGCCTCTTGGAGTCGGCCCTTACGAGGATTCTCCTGATTATTAATCTTTGTGAGTAATGGTTCCATGAAAAATGTGGCTAACCGAGAACATTTTAGTGTCTCATGAATAAAAATAAAGTGAGACTATATGTTGGAAGCCGAGTTTCTCTTATAGCTTCTGTGATTAATATCCATTCTAGTCCTTTACTTCGAGTATCTGGGATTGATATTTGAGTCCACTATCAATTGTTATCTATGAGGGGGTTAATAAGCATTAACTGAGTTTGTACTGGTTGCTTTCCCTTGCTCCCCTTTATTTCCTGACCTCCTTTGCCCTCTGCTCATACATGCAGGGACCTGGATGGTTACGGTCCTGCGTGTTATTAACCATTTCCAATCCACTGTCTGACGTCTGAAGACATTCTGATTGAAGGCTGTACAGCTCCGATGTCGGAAGATGTCCGGCAGGGTGTTCTTACTGCATATTACTGGCTGCTCTGTTGTCGGGGGCCTCTCCAGTATGTCCCATATCGCAGTACTGGCTCTAGCCAGCAGACTGTAATATTGTATAATAGCAGAAAGAGTAAGCCCCCTAGGAAACCCTGAATTCAAAATTGGAATGCAAAGGGTTAATCCTTTCCAATCCAATTTTGGATTCAGGGTTTCCTAAAAGGCTTTCTTCTTTTTGCTGTTATACAATGGTGCCATCTGCTGGCTAAAGCCAGTGTGTGTGTGTGTGCCAGAGAGGCTCCGACAGCGGAGTGGCTGGCAATAGACGGTAAGAATACAATGTCGGACATCTTCTAACATTGGGGCTGTGCCAGCTTTAATCAGAATGTAGGAAGACGTCAGACAGTGGATCGGAAAGGGTTAATATACTGACGTATTGGACTCACTTTGTGAGTACGTATTGTGAGCTACTATATGAAATTAGGGCTACTCCTATACATGTACCCCTCCTTCTTACATATAGGGGTATGGTGAAATCTGATATGTGGGGTCTTGATACGAGAAGACTGATAAGATAACTATGTATCATGTAGATTAATGCCTGGATGTTATTATGGCATCTTTTTGAGATCCCCTTAGTGATAATATAATGCCTATAATGATGCCAGAGACCTTTATTACAACGTTGCCAGTTTATGTCTTACACGTATACGCGGACTCTTGGTGCCTTGCGCATGCGCATACGATGCAAGAATGACACTGGAAGTGTATGACCTCTGTGGTAACGCCGCAAGAGACTACTAGGCAGGCTCACGGTGATCCGTATATATCTCCCCGCATGCGCAACAGATTCAGTGGGCAAACATGATGCAGAGATCTCATTTACTTCCGGACATGCGCAAATGAGTGTGCTGGACGCTGACATGGAGCGACATGTGATGATGATCGGCAATCCATATTGGAGGATGAATTAGAGACCCGCACGGGTGTTTTTTGTCTGGTTTTAATGTTTTTCATGTGTTTTGATTGGTGCACTTTATTATATAATGGTGTGTGTGTGAGATATGTATGGAGCTTGACAAAGACTACGGAATATTAGTAGTCGAACCGTCGCCTGTCTTTATGAACGTGACGGAGTAAAGACACTTCCTTGATGTCTTGACCTACCGGCACCATAACCCTGCTGTCCTGCACTTCTAGTTTCTTCATTAAAAGAAGTGTCTGCCGGAGTGTCTGCGGAGTGACCCCCACCCCCTTCCTCCTCTTGGAGTGCTCCTAGTCCAGGACCGGTGACATACAGATAACATGGACTGTAGGACCGGTTTCATCCTGTGTATCCTCCCGACCTCCGAGCTCTAGTCTCTGTGCACTTAACAGAATTGTACTTGTACTGTCCGAATACCTGTGTTGTAAAAGTTATCCTCAAGTAAAGTTATGCCGGGCCCTAACCGTTCCTGGGGACCCGAGGTACTATACTCTGTGTTATTTAGTGTGTGGAACGATGGCGTCACCCGTGACAACAATTGCTACCCCCCTGTTTATTGGCATTTCCTATCCTAGGGATGTTGAAGGTGGCCTGCGATCACGCTCTGGCCTTTGCTGTGTGTCATCACTCCGGGACCAGAGCCTGGTAAGTGCGGCCGTGACAAGCCAACACTTAACCCTCCCGGCTCTTCACGTTAGTCAAGTCTCCGGGGTATTCCCTCTGGGGTGTTGCACTACATTACAAAAACTACATAAATTTGGTATCGCCGTAATCGTACTGACCCATAGGATAAAGATAATGCATCATTTTTACTGCATCGTTAACGTCATAAGAACAAATGCTTATTATTTCTGCCGCGGGATGGGTTAACAGGACAACAAAAAGAAATTCTGACTCTTGGAATGTGAGAATGAAAAAAAGAAATAAAAAATGACTTGATCCCTGGAGGCTCAAACAGGTCTGGTTGTTAAGTGGTTAAACCGATAACTGAAAGATATCACTATGTAGAGTGTTGGTTCCCCCCCGCCGTACTGTGCAGATGATCTGACTCTTCTGACTCTCTAATGCGCCGTTGACCTTTGTTTTGCCTGATGCGACATTCCTTCTGTGGAGCCGTTTCTTTGTGCTGTAAAGTGCTGACTGCAGCTTTAGTAAATAAGTCACTGCAGCGCCTAACGCCGTTACTGCAGGTCTGCCCTTCCCATTATCCGAAATGCATTGTGATTCTTCTGAATGTATCGGCCTCACCGCTGTAAAAGCAGAAGTCCTGGCGCGATTACACAATCCTCCGGGCCACCAGGGCCGCATTGTTACTTCATGCCAAAATCATTTTAATGGAAACATTTGTATCGATGACTAGAAGTTTAAGTGAGTTTGATGGAATGAAGGGGAAGATGTTTTTGGCTTGTGAAAAAGATGTTTTGTGAATACATGATGCAGCAGTTGGACACTTGGACGCTAAGGCAAGAATGTGCGCCAGTGGGGAACATACACTGGGGGTAATAACTACACAGTACAGACTGGAGGAACAAACCACTGAGCACAATGGGTGGAGGGTAACAAATCACTTGACACCACAGACTGCAGGCAACAATCATTGGACACTTTGGGGTGGGGGCGACAAATCACTAAACACTACAGTTTGGGCGCAACAAACCCTGGGCACAACAAATTACCAGATACCATTCCTGGGAGTGAAAACCACTGGACACAATGGAGTGGGAACAATAAATTACTGGGAGCACCATGAACTGAGAGAAACCAATCACAGAACACCAAAGACTGGGGGCAACAAACCACTGGCTCTATGGGTTGGTGGCAAGCAATCATCGAACACCATAGTTTGAGGGGGCCAAACCACTTTACACGATAGACTTGGGGCTACAAATTCCCTAACACCATGGACTGAGGGCAACAAATCACTGCACTGCATAGACTGGGGACAACCAACCACTGGACATAATGGACTGGGGGCAACAAATCATTGGATACCATGGACTGTGGGCGGAGGCAACAAATCACTGAACGCCACAGACTAGGGGCAAGAAACCACCGGGTACAATGAGCTACGAGCAACAAATTACTGTACACGTTTGACTAGAAGCAAGAAGTCACTAGACACCACAGACTGGGGGCAATCACCCACTCTACACCATGGACTGGGGGGGAACACTGTGGGTCACAAATCACTGGACTAGACTGTGTGCAATCGGTAACAGTGGATTTGGGGCAACAAATAATTGAACACCATGTACCGGGGGCAACAAATCACTAGACACATGGACTGGGGACCACAAATCACTGGGCACCATGGACTGGGTGCAACTGGGCACAGAGGGCTAGGGGCAACAAACCACTGGGCACAGTTGCTGCGAAGCAACAAATTATTGGGCACCACAGACTGGCAGTGACAAATCACTGGAGACAATAGATTATGAAGACAACCAATCACTAGAAATTACAGACTGGGGCAACAAATTACTGAACACTATAGACTTAGGGCAACTGGGCACAGTGGACTGAGGGCAATAAATTACTGGACATCATGGACTGGGGGCAACAAACCGCTGCATACAATGGACTAAGGTCAACACACAACTGGGCACTATAAACTGGGCACCATGACCTGAAGGCAACACATTTCTGAACACCATGAATGGGGGCAAGGAACTACTGGGCACCATTAACCGGGAAGTAGTGCTCTATGTATAGAGCATAATTGAATAGTACAGTGTTATAGTCATGTCCGGTGGTTGGTCATGTTAGGAGTTGTAGTGTTCTTGTATAGAGCATTACTGTCCCGTCCAGTGAGGAGGTCACATTTAGGGTTGTCATGCTATATTACAGTCAGATCTAGCGGTCCAGTGACATCGTGTTCACCATCTGATTGAAATGTGACATAATTGGATGTTAATTAGATTCTCTTGTCATATCATGTTAGGTAAGAGCAACGCCCGCGGCTAGAAGGATCGTAATAGAGCTAGAATATAATAATATGCATTGATTACGTAGGGGGTGCAGCGTCCTTTGTGGGGCATAATTGAATTAAACATCTATTCCGGGAGGCCCAATAGGTTGTGGCATAAGAACTTCCACTAAAGACATTATTACCATTACCTCTGTCCTTTCTTAATTCACAACAGTACTGCCTTATAGACTCTCCTAGCGGGAAGGGATTTACAGGAATGTCACCCTGAGCTTCCTTAGTTCATGAATATAATGCCAGAACTCCTCTACTGTGCATTTATATAGACCAAGTGCTGCCAAAAGGGATGAATGGAGACACAACCCAACAGGCAGTAGAGAGTAGTACTGGTGGCCCGGGCAGTCGAAGACTTGAGGTCTGCTCATCTGATGCCAACTTGTTCCTTCTGTGGAGGCGGGTGTTGGAGCAATGGTGGACTGGAGGCCAAGAGTTGCAATGTCAGTCTTTGAAGGTGTTGTGTCTGGTATTACAACTCAGTCCTATTCACTTTAACTAAGCTGCAATACCAGACAACCGGTAGACAGGAGTGCTGCTGTTTTTGAAAAAGTGGCCATGTATTTCTATACCTTACAACCCCTTTAACTCAATTAATCTGGGGGAGTAACCAGAGGAACTGTCAGCCCTGATGACCTGGGGCCAAACAGCAGACTCTGCCTAGAGTCACAAAAGAGCTGCTACAGGAGTGACTAGCAAACTAGTCACTAGTGACTAGTTTTATATGTGCCGCCTCTGTCACTGTCCCGCCGTATATACCACCACCACCTGCTTTAGTGTCATGGAGCAGCTGGTGAGATAATGGGGTGACCACTGTATTATTGGGACTAAAAACCCTGGATGTGTAGGTGGGTGGCTTGTGGCACACTGGCGGGCTGCTACTGAAGCAGTGAAGGCTGCGTTCACCTGGAATGGTTAGCTCTGCGGAGTTGCTGGGGCTGTAGGAGCCAGTTTGGCAGGGGTAACTTGTAGGGGACAAGCGGCAGGGTTGCCAACCATCCATAAATTCCTGGACAGTCCATAAAAATTGGGCATTTTTTTTCCAGAGCCTTATTGGTTCAGCCCTCAGGCCTCGGTCAGACGGGCGTTTTTTCGTGCGATTTGCGCATGCGATCTGCGCATATAAAGAACCATTGCTTCGCAATAGGATCGGTCACATGTCCGCTTTTTATGCGGATGTCCGATAAATTATAGGACACGAGAAATTGCAGATCGCGCCTATCTGCGTTCTGCGATTCCTTGTGTTCTATGTATGCGCTCAATGGGGCCGGCGGCAGCAGCGCCGACCCAATTGACAACATATACTAAAGATCGTTCTCCTCTGCCACAGCTGTAACAGCTGTGGCAGAGAAGAACGATGTTCGCCCATTGAATTCAATGGAGCCGGCAATACAGCCGCCTCCATTGAAAGCAATGGGCTGCCGGCGAGCGCGGGATGAATTTTCGAGAAGGGCTTAAAAATATAAGCCCTTCCCTGAAAATCATCCTAAAATGTGTGAAAATAAAAAATATATATATACTCACCTTGTCCCTGCAGCCGGAGTTCAGCCGCGCCCGGCCGGCAGTTCTCCTGAACTGCTCTGTGTAGTATTCATGAATGGGTGAGTGAGTGCTGCCTCTGATTGGCTCAGCGCAAGGACAAATCAGGGGCAGCTCTCAGCTATTGAATGACAGCTGAGAGCTGCCCCTGATTGGTCCCTGCGCTGAGTCAATCAGAGGCAGCACTCACTCACCCATTCATGAATTCATGAATGGGTGAGTGAGAGCTGCCTCTGATTGGTGAGGGCTGTGACCAATCAGAGGCAGCTCATTCAGCAGGCGGGGATTTTAAATCCCCGGCTGCTGAATACTACACAGAGCAGTTCAGGAGAACTGCCGGCCAGCCGCGGCTGAACTCCGGCTGCAGGGACAAGGTGAGTATATATATTTTTTTTATTTTTACACATTTTAGGATGATTTTCAGGGAAGGGCTTATATTTTTAAGCCCTTCCCAAAAATTCATCCTGCGCTCGCCGGCAGCCCATTGCTTTCAATGGAGCCGGCTGTATTGCCGGCTCCATTGAATTTCAATGGGTTGAACAGCGCTCCTTTGATAGGGCCCGTTTCGCCGAAAACGCTGCTAGCTGCAGATTTTTCGGCGAATCGTCGGCCCCGGTCACGCGATTTGCGGATGCGCATCCGTCATGCGATCCGCAAATCGCTGCAAAAAAACGGTCGTCTGACCGAGGCCTAATAGAGTAGAGCTGGGTGGAAGGTGGGAGAATTAGTCAGTGGGGACTGTGAGATTGGGATCCAGAAAACCGGGACTACCCTGGCTGACCTTGAGTAAAACAGCCCTAAATTTAGACCTAGGTGGGGGCAAATTACACTTTCAGTAGTAGACAAACTACTGTGTGTGGAAACCTACGGTGAGAGAAACTTCAGGACAGAGTTCTGGCGATGTAGGGTCATATGCGGAAGATGCGTTCACTACGTTAGCAACTTAAAAAGCAATTAAACTGATGGTTACCTATGTGAAGTGGCATGGTTCTGAGGGGGGAGACCCTGCGGAGTGCACTGATACTGAACCCAAGGAAGGAGCAAAATGCAGGAGTCCCGCTCTCAAGATTGGCGGGGGTCTCAGCTGTGAGAACCCTCCCACTTATCAGCAAGTTTTCCCATCTGTGGATGGGAAAAAGTTGTAATTGAAGTCCAACCTCATTATTACAATTTTTACGTTGAAAAAAAAGAAAAATATTAAATGTTTAAAAAAACACTTTTTCCCATAAAAATGTAAATAATGAAGAAAACACAAATATTTGTTATCACCATCTAAACGTCCAAACTACTAAATATCACACTATTTATCCTGCCTATGGAAGACCGGAAAAACAACGTTTTGTACACGATACCAGAAACTGAAGAAAAAGGGATCAAAACAGATATTGTGTATCCCAAAATGATATTAATACAAGCTTTAGCTCGTCACCCAAAAAAAGCCCTCACACAGCCCGACCGATGGAAAAACAAAAAGTTACAGTGGTCAGAAAATGGCGACGAAAAACAATTTTTGTGTTTAAGAAAGTTTATTTCTTAAAGGCAGTAAAAGAAAAAAAACCTTTAGAAATTTGGTATTTCTGAAATGGTCCTGACCCACAGAATAAAGTTCATATGTCAATTGTACTGCACCGTGAATGCTGTAAAAACACTGCCCCCCCACCCCCAAAAAAATTTATTTTTTTTGCATTTCATAAAGTCCTTGTGTTCATTATACGATATGTTAAATGGTACCGTTACAGAATACAACTCGTTCCCAAAAAACAAGCTCTCATACGGCTAGGCTGATGGAAAAGTCATCATGGCTCCTGGAATGCGGGGATGATAAAAAACAAGAAGAATCTACGGTCTTGATGGGGCTTCAGAGTAGTGATGTAATCTACTGACTGCCCCAATGTTATATATGACTAGCGCTCCGCATCTCACCTGAGACTCCTACAGAAATCTCCCATCTATCTCAGCCCATAAAGGGTCTGTGATGCCGGTAACGACCCGTAATGGGGACGAGAGCCTATAGAGAAGCGTCTCTGAGGGAACGCCGCCACGTAGAAGACAACCATTAATAGGATCCCGGGGGGCACTTTACCTTCATTAGATGGATTTTCGGCTCCAGTCATTGAGGTTATCTGTAGCCTCCAGAGCTGCGAGCCATTAACCCCCTCTTATCAACATGGAGCACCTGGAGTCACGGTGGATCTCATTAGGAGACACTGAATGCTCTTCTGGGTTCGGCGAGGCCCATTGTGCTTAATGCAGCAGAGACTCAACAAAGCAATGGAAGTCAGGAGCTGACTGGCATTACAGGCCTCGTGATGACACCGGCGGACACTCCAACCCGTGAACCATGCTGCCACTGATTGGGAATTCCAGGGTATTTATTGGTCTGTTTTCTCTTTTTTTGCTTTTGACATTATACACTGACCGCCCCTTTCTTACCCCCCATCTAGTAGCATTGGACGCCATTGGTCTTAAGAATTGCAGCAGTTATCACAGTGTAGATCCCTAGCGGTGATGAAATGGTTCTGCAAGAATATCGGCCCCCGCGGACAGGAAGCTTCTTGTAGTTGCTGCAGATTAGATGGTGGTGCTGACATGTTCTGACTGGCTGACAGGAAGGGGTCATCGATTCATGCTGCTTGTGCCAAATTCTGGTCTCCCATCAGCAACAGAAATCTGGACCCATCTGACCAGGAGATGTTTTCCCGCTGCTCAGTGATTTGCGCTCTTTTGCCCGCTGGAGTCTTTCTGTTTCTCTTAGACATAATGGTGCTGGGACTCGTCGTCTGCTGTTATAGCATCCGTGCGGAGGAACGGCGAGTTGTGCGTTCGGACACGATAGTTGGCGCTCCAGCATTGTATTCGGCTGACTCTGCAGCCTGTTGGTCAGAACGATTCCTGACATCCTCCTCCGACCCCTTTCAGTGAGGAGTTGTTTCCGTCCACAGGATCCCCTTTCGCTGGATGTTTTCCTTGATCACGCCATTTTCTGTATACTCTCCACACCGTTATTTGAGAGTCCCCCCCCACGGTTGGCAGTGACACCACAGCTAGTCTAGCACCGATGACCCGGCCTTGTTGGAAGTCGCTCAGATCGCTGGATTTTCCCATCTAATGTGGATTCACAGAAACTGATCCGCGGAAAACTGGTCACCTGATTTTATGCTGCACTTCAGGGAGAATTACCATACAGGGAAGCACTTATTGTGAAAGGGCTCTAATAAAGGACTGGCAGCTCTAATAAAAGGGCCTGTTAAGAATTTTCAAGTTCATCATAAACACGTCAGGGGGTACAAACTGTACACTATGAGACAAGATGGTCAAAGTAGGTAACCCCCCTCCTCTCCCCATCCATACAGGCAGCATATTATAGGGCAGGAGAAGCTGACTGATATATAGCTTTATGGGAAAAGAATCAGTAAAACTTGCATTTCCTTCATTTCTGTGGTTAAGAGTCAAGTGGGCGGTCTTCCAAATCATTGGCAGGCGGGTATAAAAATCACACCCTCAGACTCGGCACTCCCTGTCCAGGGGCTGCTGACAGGTTCCCTTCAATCCAGACCTCCCTGATGACAACGACCAAACCAGCACATTCCAGACAATCATATGACCAATGTCGGACACTCCGGGGGCCTACCTGTACTGTCCTCGTACACCACCGTCACTGTCTTCCAGCTGTAATGTAACACCAGGTCCAGCACCGCTCGGCTGATGGCAGCGTAGTCCGGGTGGAGATTGATGAAAAACGTGTCTTTGTTATCCACAGAGGGGTGTTTCCATCGTGTTTGGATGTGAGGAACCTCCAGAGCATTGCAGATAGATTGGACTGCGCTCACCGAGGAACTGTGAGCCGGGCCAAACAACGCCGCTACCCCAAGGGCAAGTTGGTCGCAAGCTGTGGAAGAAAAAGGGCAGGACATGAATAAGGACTTAATCCAGAGTATCACTGTTCTTCCTTTCCCCCTACAGACACCCATTCTCCAGTACCAGCTCTTGTTAGTTCTGTCAGTGCTCTGAAAGTGTCAGGTGGGCGGGCCCCACTGTTCATTGTCAATCAAATCTGACATCTTCCATTGACAGTCAGCAGGGGAGACCACCCACTCAACACATTTAGAGTGCCTGTAACAGCAATAGTCTGTGTGACCGCTTCACAGTAATAGTGCCCCTTAGTGTTTCCATTATAGTAACAGTACTTCTCAGTGACCCCCTCACAGAAATAGTGACTCTTAGTGAACCCACCATTGTGATAATGCACCTCAGTGACATCCTCACAGTAATAGTGCCCCTAAATGACCCCCTCACAATAAAAGGCCCTTAGCAACTACCTCACAGTAACAGGGTTCTTTAATGACCCTCTCAGAGTAATAGTGCCACTCAATGACCTCCTCACAGCAATAGTGCCCCTTAGTGACCCCACCATTGTGATAATGTACCCTAGTGACATCCCAACAGTAATAGTGCCCCTTAGTGACCCAACTATTGTGATATTGTACCTTCGTGACCTCCTCACAATAACAGTGCCCCTTAGTGACCCCACCATTGTGATAATGTACCTTAGTGACCTCCTCACAATAATAGTGCCCCTTAGTGACCCCACCATTGTGATAATGCACCTTCGTGACCTCCTCACAATAATAGTGCCCCTAAATGACCCCCTCACAATAAAAGGCCCTTAGCAACTACCTCACAGTAACAGGGTTCTTCAATGATCCTCTCAGAGTAATAGTGCCTCTCAATGACCTCCTCACAGTAATAGTGCCCCTTAGTGACCCCACCATTGTGATAATGTACCTTTGTGACCCCTCACAGCTGATGCGTCTGATACCTTCCATGTTTGGTGCCTCCCTGGAAGCCTCATCCACCTTCCTGTTCAGGCTGAGCAGGAGAAGATGCAGTTGAGGCTGAGCACGCTTTTGCCCTTGTGCCATGCCTGCCCTTATCTTGCTTGTACCAGTGTCCGGAGGCCTGAAGTACATTGTGAGTCAGGGGCCGAATCTCAATCCTGTTCCCATGGCTCTAAGGACTCTCAGTGTATTTAAGTCCAATGATGTTATCATGGGCACATATACACTGCGGACGGCAGGGGTCACAAGATGAACAGTCAAGTAAGTATCTAACGGTTCCCTGCTCCACCATTTTGTCCAACTGTATCTGCATCCGAAGGATGCAGATATAGTTGAAATTGGGATATGTCTCCAGCCTCCCGGGATGGCGTGAGATCCCCAAAATCAGGGATTATCTTGCCGAACAGGGGACGGTTAGGAGGCATGGATAGGATATGATTAGGTCTGAAGACCAGGACTCTCTCGGACTCCATATTCCAGACTAACCCAAAGCCTACAGCAATCCAGAGTGTCACTATTTGTAACATCAGGCACATCTATAATATTCGACCTCTGAGTATAATATACAGGATGTAAGCCTCCTCTTATCAAGTCCATTGTAATCACAGGGGAACCTACGCACCTCTCCTGGAAGCCTCAAAGCTGTCAAACAGGTTAATCCTCTGGATGTCGTAGGTCAGAGTGGTGTTGGGCATCAATGTTCGGTTCCGGTTGATATTCGTCACTGCAAACTTGAAGGCGAGTTCTTCCAGATTAACTGGCTCATTTTCTTGTGTTTCGAAAATCCCTCCTATAACAGAGAAATCCAGAAATGGGATTGTCAATCTATATATATAAAAATGAATGTATGCGTCTGTGTGTCTGTTTGTCCTTTATGCGCTACTACACCATTCATCCGATCGCCATGAAACTTTGGGAAGTTGTTGAGTACACTCCTGTGAAGATTATAGGCATAGTACATCTATCCTACGATAGGTGGCGCGCGTGCGAGCGTCGTCGACAGTTACGCCCCGCCCCCGACGTAGATCGTTCGATTTCCATCATTGCCACTAATTCTCTCACTTCCCGATGTCGTAGAAACATGAAATTTGGCATGAGCATTGATTATGTCATAAATAGGAAAAGCTAATGGGTCCCAACTCCATTATTCAATTCTATGCGCAAAAGAATTAGCGTCCAAATTTTACGTACGGAATCTAATTCTCTCACTTCCTGTTGTCATCTATATATAAAAAAATGAATGTCTGTCTGTTATGCATTACTACACCATTCATCCAATCGCCATGAGACTTTGGGAAGTTGCTGAGTACACTCCTGGGAAGATTACTGGCATAGTACATCTATCCTACGATAGGTGGCGCGCGTGCAAGTGTCGTCGACAGTTATGCCCCCCAGACAAAGATCGTTTGATTTCCATCTCAAGCACGAAAGCAAAAGGCATTATGAGCAACAGGATGAGTGTTCAACCAGAAAATGATGCATCCACCGAACGTTTCGCAAGACAATTGCTGGATATTGAGAATGCTGAGGTAAAATAAAAGCTGCGCTGTGATTGGTTGTTATATTTTATACTACTGAGGTAACATGAAAGCTGCGCTGTGATTGGTTGTTATATATTATACCGCTGAGGTAACATGAAAGCTGCGCTGTGATTGGTTGTTATATATTATACCGCTGAGGTAACATGAAAGCTGCACTGTGATTGGTTGTTATCTATATATAAAAAAATGAATGTCTGTCTGTCTGTCTTCGCAGCAACGCGCGACGGGTAAGATAGTTTTTTTTAATAAAAAGCACAGATATACATCAAATGTTGTTGTAAACTGCAAAATAAAAGCTTTAAAGGGTTTACAAACAGAGATAAATGGATAGATAGATAGATAGATATGAGATAGATAGATAGATATGAGATAGATAGATAGATAGATATGAGATAGATAGATAGATAGATAGATAGATATGAGATAGATAGATAGATATGAGATAGATAGATAGATAGATAGATAGATATGAGATAGATAGATAGATAGATAGATAGATATGAGAGAGATAGATATGAGATAGATAGATAGAAAGATAGATATGAGATAGATAGACAGATAGATAGATAGATAGATAGATATAGATATGCGACAGATAGGAGATAGATATGAGATAGATAGATAGATAGAGAGATATGAGATAGATAGATAGATAGATAGATAGATATGAGATAGATATGAGATAGATAGATATGAGACAGATAGATAGATATGAGAGATAGATAGATAGATATGAGATAGATAGATAGGAGATAGATAGATAGATAGATAGAGAGATATGAGATAGATAGATAGATAGATAGATAGATAGATAGATAGATAGATAGATAGATATGTGATGGATAGATAGATAGATATGAGAGATAGATAGATAGATAGATAGATATGAGATAGATAGATAGGAGATAGATAGATAGATAGATATGAGATAGATAGATAGATAGATAGATAGATAGATAGATATGAGATGGATAGATAGATATGAGATAGATAGATAGATATGAGATAGATAGATATAAGATAGATAGATAGATAGAAAGAATATAGATAGATATGAGATAGATAGATAGATAGATAGATAGATAGATATGAGATAGATAGATAGGAGATAGATAGATAGATAGATAGATAGATAGATAGATAGATAGATAGATAGATAGATAGATAGATATGAGATAGATAGATAGATAGATAGATAGATAGATAGATAGATAGATAGATAGATAGATATGAGATAGATAGATAGATAGATAGATAGATAGATATGAGATAGATAGATAGATATGAGATAGATAGATAGACAGATAGATAGATAGATAGATAGATAGATAGATAGATATGAGATAGATAGACAGATAGATAGATATAGATATGCGACAGATAGGAGATAGATATGAGAGATAGATATGAGACAGATAGATAGATATGAGAGATAGATAGATATGAGAGATAGATATGAGATAGATAGATATGAGAGATAGATAGATATGAGAGATAGATAGATAGATAGATAGATATGAGATAGATAGACAGATAGATAGATAGTAAGTGAACCCTCTGGAATCCCCTGGGTTTCTGCAGTGATTACTACACAATGTGGCCTGATTGTATCTAAATCAAATAGACAAATACAATGTAGCTAATAGCACACACCGTTGTACCAGTCACGTGTTTATAGAGCACATTGAGTAATCATCCACAGTTCAGCAGGAAAAAGTAAGCGAACCCTTGAATGCAATGACCTGTAGATCTCCCTTTGACAGCAATCGCCTCCACCAAAGACTTCCCGCCGATGTAAGAGTTCTATTTTTCTGAGATCCTAAATTACTTTCTGCACTGTACAAACACATATAATGTAGGGCCTTGGACCCCACGCCGAGCCCCGAGGGATCTGTAGCTGAATGGGGACTCCTTTCTATTAACTCATAGACCCCCCAATGGACTGTTTAAAAAACATCTTTTGTAAAACCAGACAACCCTTTAAAGGGATGGTGTCAGCATAAAAAATTACACCCCATCTATGGAACAGAGGTCATTGTTTTTATCGGTAGGGCTGTCTCAAAAAACGGTTTCCCGAAATCCCCAAAGTGAATGAAGTGGTCGTTGCACATGTGTGCCGCTGCTCTGTTCATATCAAAGGGAGTGACGGAGGTCGCCAAGCACTTGAACCCAGCAATCTATGGTGAGCCCATAGTATTGCATGGAGCAGAAGCATTCATCTCTACATGGTAGTCCATTCTCATGATCAGTGGGGGTCCCAGGAGTTGTAGCCCCATGGATCAGAAACTTATCATCTGTATCCTATCTTGGCATAACTCCTTTATATTACATTTCTGGCTGTTTTCAGCCACCACTAGGGAGAGCTCTGGAGCTTACTGTGTACAGTTCTGTTGAATGCATGTAATAGGGTGGAGAGATTGACACTCACTACTCCTCTCAAGATAAGTGGTTCTGCTGCTTTGAAGAGCCTCCACTATACAGCTGCACCCCCAGATGACATAAGTAGACTGAAACTGCATCACAGCAGTGAGTGCGGCACAGCAAGTGGCAGCACATGAGTGAGAGGGTCTGTGATACAGCAGCAGTGAGGAGAGACAGCAGCCAAGCAGCAGAGGTGGCAGAGTCTACTTCAGAAGAGCTGCCCAGCAGGCAGTGTCCCCTTGCTGGGAAAAGCTTCCGACAGAGGGATTACCAGAAGGCCCTGATGATCTGGGGGCAGAAGCAGATGACAGTGCCATGGACCTGGATCAGTGTCTGTGCACTTATTCCCCCGGAACTGTGTAAAATCCCTGGCCAAGATGGGGAATATGGACTTAGGAAGTATCTCCTCAATGGTTGGCACCATCGTTGGGTGATGCGAGGCCTTCGGAGTGAGGATAATATATTATGAAGTCAGGTAAAATGTTTTTGCTGATTGTAATGGGGCAGCAAGGCACCTGATTAAGCATGTGACAGATACCGCTACTGGTGACTTCTATGACGTCGGGCGTTCGGTGAGGAAGGGGTCAGTCTAGAGATAGTGTATCCGGTATCAGGCATGATTAGAGGCGGCAGATACAACATGCGGCTTACTGCTGCCAGTTAAGAGGGTGTCCAGGCGATGTGTGTGCCAGCGTAAAACGTAGAGTAATGAAAACAAGATTTTGGCTCATAATAAGCAATTGATCCCTGTCGGATTAGGAAAAATTTTAACCCCGTAGTGACACGGCCTATTTTGATCCTAAGGACATGATGTTTCCCATCTCCACTTTTCGACACGGCCGTATGAGGGCTGTAGTTTTTATTGGTGCCATTTTTTGGGTGCATATGATGTATTGTAGAACTTATTAAACATTCTGCCACAGTTTTTTTTTTTACAGCGTTAATCATGACATGATACATTTTTTTATGCGGGACGGTGCAATTACGACAATACCAAAATTATATATTTTTTTACATTTTATACATTTTTCCACAATAAAAACCCTTTATTTGGCAATTATTATTTTCGCATCCAAAGTCCCATAATTTTTTAATTTTTCCATGGCCGGAGCTCTGCGAGGGCTTGTTTACATGCCAGGCCATAATTTTTATTGGTACCATTTTGGGATACATTCATGGGCTTTTTCAATCATTTTTATTGCATTGTTTTTGGGAGGCAAAATGAACAAAATAAGCTTCCATTTTTTTTTGGTTTTTGGATTCTTTCCACGGTTTTTGCTGTGTAGCATAAATAGTGTGTTTAATCTCTTATATGGATGTGATGATATCAAACATTTTTTTTTATAAAACAAAGAGGGGATAGTGTGCAAAAAAATATTACTATTATTTAATGGGTTTTTTTGTACGTTAAATTTTTCATTTACATTTTTTATGTTCCTGTAGGGGATTTGAACCCGTGAAGTTATGAAAATACATTAGAATATTTTTGTACTGTAAAAAAGTCTAATTAGGGATTACAGGTCTTGGCAGACCCAGACTCCATTGTCTGGTGTCCAGTTGCCATGGCAACCCGTCAGCCCACCACGACTACATGATGTTGGGCTGATGACATCACAGAAGGAGCGCCTTCAGTCTGCAAACCCTTCATTAGCTGGGATCAACATTGATCACAGCATATAGGGAGTTAACAGAGGGTATGGTGTTGTTGCAGCTGTCAGTTACAACCAGTTCCCGGTGTGGACTCGGCTTCTGAGCCCATGCCATCCTTAGGATGGAAGTTTACGTCCATTTATGGGAACTGCTTCCCAGGAAGGACGTTAACTTACACCCTGTAGTGGGAAGCGGAATAAGTATATGAACCCTTCTATGCTACAAAATGATGTTTATACTGTTGATGTTCAGTAAAGTTATTTTTGTAAAAAATGTGTGCGGCCTCCGCCTGTCGCCTCCGTCCGTCGCCTCTGCCCGTTGCCTCCGCCTGTAACCTTTGGCTGTCACCTCCACCTCTAACCTTTGCCTGTCGCCTCCGCCTGTCACCTCCGCCTGTCGCCTCCGCGCCATCATCTACCATGACCCTTCTCCTGTATTAGTTGTATGCAGCAAGCTCCCCCTAGTGGTGGCTACAGGCATCCAGGATTTTATCATTTATGCAGGAACTTTAAAGCTCTGTTTCAGAAACTTGAAGCTCCGCCCACAAGATACGAGATATTAGATAGATATAGCAAGAAATTACCGAGCGCAAGCAATGGGAAATATTCACCTTAAATGCGTTATGGAGGGAAATGATCGTAGAACCATCAGGCTTCTATAGAAATTCTATCCCGCTCACGTCCGGATATTCTGTCCTCCTCCTCCCACAGCAGACCTGTCAGTAATCTCTATTCCTACAACTAAGACTTCAGATTGACCGTCCCCTCGTGGCTTTTCTTCTCTAAATTGTTTAAGAATTTCCATTCTTGCCCTCCTCGTCTCTGGTGTATCGGCCGCTGCTGGCGGAGAATATTAATTTAAATACAGTTTGAGCGTGAAAATGGCTTTCCTACTGTGCGGCAATACAGACCTGAGTGCAGCGCGGTGCAGACACCATTGTTTTGCTGAGACAGAACATTTATATATAGGACGATAAAAAACGTAAGCGCTATTCCATAGGGTAAACAATCAGCCGAAGCTCTACATGCTGCACAGCCGGATAGAGGCTGAAGAGATACATGTCTAGGAGACTGAGATTGTCTATCACCTGGGGGGAAATGTGGCTAAAGATCTGGAGCAGTGATACAGAAAATAATTGGCAGCACTAGAGAATATACAGTATGTAAGGAAAACTTAGACATAGGTTACATGTATGTGCAACATCCTGTATTATACCCCAGAGCTGCACTCACTATTCTGCTGGTGGGGTCACTGTGTACATACATTACTTGTCCTGTACTGATCCTGAATTACATCCTTGTATTATACCCTGGAGCTGCACTCGCTATTCTGCTGGTGGGGTCACTGCGTACATACATTACTTATCCTGTACTGATCCTGAGTTACATCATGTATTATACTCCAGAGCTGCACTCACTATTGTGCTGGTGGAGTCACTGTGTACATACATTACTTATCCTGTACTGACCCTGAGTTACATGCTGTATTATACTCCAGAGCTGCACTCACTATTCTGCTGGTGGAGTCACTGTGTACATACATTACTTGTCCTGTACTGATCCTGAGTTACATCATGTATTATACTCCAGAGCTGCACTCACTATTGTGCTGGTGGAGTCACTGTGTACATACATTACTTATCCTGTACTGACCCTGAGTTACATGCTGTATTATACTCCAGAGCTGCACTCACTATTCTGCTGGTGGAGTCACTGTGTACATACATTACTTGTCCTGTACTGATCCTGAGTTACATCATGTATTATACTCCAGAGCTGCACTCACTATTCTGCTGCCAGAAACAGTCAATAACTAAGTTGTATGTAATGTTAATTATTCCTACATCAGATCCTGATCCATACAAGTAATGCTGTGAGATTGCAGCTCCTGCCTTAGACTTTATGTTCTGCTGACTTAGCATTATCTCATGTTGTGCAGTCCAAATCCACATTCAGAATTCTGATGGGCTCTATGGCTCTGCCTTCACATCTCCCAGTGACCCCCTGCTGCTTCAGCATCTGCAGCCAGTGTTCAGGTGTGATGAATTTGTTACAAGTTTTTCGTGTGTTTCTTCCTGCAGATTCAAGCTAAGATCTACAGCTGAGACGTCCCGCTGCGCCTGAACACAGGCTGGAAGAACAGGGAGCATTGTGATCAAATCTTCACATCAAGTTCTGAGCATCAGTCTAATACGCAAAAAATACATCCCTCCGAATGCCGTGCAGCAGGAAGCGTTCCTATAGCGATCTGTGTATCTGACAGTGTTGACTGAATCCAAGCAGCAGGTGAGACAGACCCTATTGAATGCAGCTCTGGATGTGACTGGAGCATAAAATAGATCAAATTCAGTGTAAAATAAGTAAAACACCTGCAAAATTCTTGTGAATTCTACATTCTATGATGATTATAAGGAAGTATAGACTATAAAATGACATCCAACGGAGAAGCGAGTCAGTGCCGGCCTGAGATTAGATAGTGCCCTGTGTAGAAGTTTTAATGGCGTCCCCGTCATAAGAAAAAAAAAAAAATATATATATATATATATATTGCACTGATAGGCAGTCTGTTTGTATTCTGTTTGTGCGGAAAGCAGCAAGACAGCAGAGTACCCACACCAGAACAGCTCAGTGAATAAATACAGCACCAGAACAAAGCTCATAATATTAATACAGCACCAGAATCAAGCTCATAATATTAATACAGCACCAGAATCAAGCTCATAATATTAATACAGCACCAGAACCAATCACAGTAGATAAATATAGCACCAAAACCAAGTCCACAACATAAATTAAGCACCAGAACCAAACTCATAATAAATAAGGCATCAGAATCAAACTCAATATATAGACAGCACCAGAACCAAGCTCATAAAACACATCACAAACCAACGTTAGTACATAAATGCAGCACTAGAACTAATCTCATAACATAAATACAGCACAGAGCCAAGAACAAATTCTTTACACAAGTACAGGACCAGAACCAAGTTCCTAACTTGAATAAAGCACCAGAACCAAACACATACATAAATACAGCACAAATCAACCCCAGTACATATACACAATAGCAGAACCAACCCCATAATATATATATAGCACCAGAACAGCTCAGTTAGTAAATGCAGCACTAGAACCAACCTCATAAAATAAATACAGCACCAGAACCAAGCTCATAATATATATATACATAAAAATAAAATAAATACAGTAGCAAAACTAAGGGATTGTATTGTAGGGGTGCAAATGGGCCGACAGCCTCAGAACATCATAGCGAAGAAGAGAGAAGTAGGAGGATTCATGTAGCTTCACAAGACACTGTGGCACGGAGGAGGAAGATCATGTGGTCATGCGGATCTAAGTGGGAATGCCCCCCTATAGGCTGGTGTCCATCGACCCTGTGCGATCGCATGGTTCCTGGGGGGACTCTGGAGGACACATTTCTGTAAACTCATCTTCTTCCTATTAACTAACAGATACATATATACTTCTCAGGCACCCGTCCCCTACTGAATAATTTAGATGCCCTATATCAATTGCTGATAAGGCGGCATTCACTTAATACAGACAGTGTTGTGTATTATCACTGCCTCTCCCGCTCGCTCATTGAATGATCGCTCTATAGGGTCCAGAATGTTCCCTGCATCATTTTACCCAGAAATGTGCTACTTTGTAACACATTGATTTTCTGCTGGCTCGGGAGGCAGCTCGCCTCCTTCACGGGACGCATGCAGATAAGCTGCTCTACTCTCTCCAAATACCATATATTTTTTGTCAATGGAAAGCAACTGTTACATTAAGAAAATATTCCAAGTCGCGGTCGTAGCGAGAATGGCGTGCCTACAATACACAAACATTCGCACACGGTTACTACTCGTATATTAGATACTGTGGGCAAGCAGAAATAAACCTGATATTAGAGCTCTGCACCTCAAGACAAAAGCCAGACACAATGCAGAGGGCCCCTGTGCAAAGAATGTCCGTGGGCCCCCCAATAAATAAATATATGCACACTATAATACAACATGGCACACATAGATACAGCGGCTCAGGTCTGGTATACCTTCAGTAATACTGCATGAGGCCACAACGGGGGTAATATTACTGTGTGGTGTACCAAGGCACCAGGAGATAGTAATATACCCTCTGCGGCCCCACACAGTAATAGAGCTCACTCTCTGGCACCACAAAAAGTACCTCTCTGTGGCACCACTTGAAAATAGTACCCACTCTGTAGTTCAACTGAGTAATAATGTCTCCTTTGTGGCCCCACACAATAATAATACCCCCTATGTGGCCCTACGCAGTTATGGTGCTCCCTCTACATGGTAACAGTGCTCCCTAAATGGCGAAACTTAGTAATAGTGCTGCCTCTGTGGCCCCACTTACTGATACTGGCCCTGCATAGTAATAGTGTCCTCTTTGTGGCCCCACACAGTAATAATACCAACTCTGTGGCCCTACACAATTATGGTGTCCCCTCCGAAGCCCCACAAATAATGCCACCTTTGTGGCCACACTTAGTGATAGTGCCCCGCCCCTCCTTAGCAATAATGCCCTCTCTGTGGCCCCACATAGTAGTAGTGGCACAGTATAGTAATAGTTCGCCCTCTTTAGCCCTACAAATGGTGCCCCCTCTGTTACCCTACTTAGTGATAGTACCCCCTCTATGCTGCCACACAATAACATTGCCTCCTATGTGGCCCAACTTAGTGATAGTGCCTTCTCTTCAGCCCCACTTAGTAATAGTGCTCCCCCTCTGGTGCATGTAATCTACAGCCCCCACCCCCGAACCCTCTCAACAGTATCATAAGAACTATCTTCCTTCCTCACACAGTCCCGGCTGATGCCCGTGTTCTATGAACAGCATAACTCTTCTCCCGTCTCCTGCACACACTGTACTGGGAGCTGGAGGAAGAGTTATGCTGTGCACAGAGCACGCAGCTCAAGCTTCGGTCAGGACTGTGGGAGGAAGAAAGATAGTTCTTTGGATGCTGCCAGAGCTTCAGGAATGGGGAGCTGGCAGTGGGGAAGGGGGCAAAGCCATTCAGCCCTGGGCCCTCCTCACCTTCAGAACCTATCTGCAGCCAATGTGGTGGCATGGGCAGTATGTCCGCCCTTGCCTCAAAAATCTGGAAGCTCTAGATGTGAATAAGTTGTAGTTCAGCCGGAATTGTTGTGTATAACCTGCACATTTTGTGTCTTTTCTTCTTCTGTGCATCATTTCTCTAAATACTCCCTTTCTTCCTATAACTGTACTGTGTGCAGCGGCTCTTCCTAAAGTATAGCTGGACCCTCCTGCTGTGTGCTCTCAGCTGCCTGCTGCTCCCCCTCCCCTCTCACAGCACTTAGAATCTCAGCATAACAGTAAGATGAACGAAAGGATGAAATGCACATCATAACCTCTGGGTGGTGACTAGTGATGAGAAAACTTTTGAAAAGTTCTGTTTGGCCGAATGAATGCATTTTGTCAAAATGTTGGTTCTGTCCGAGTTAGTTTGAACCAACTGAAACTTCATCAATTCAATACCCTTAAAACTGGTGTAAAACACCAGGAAACAGAAAGGCCTTGTATCGTATAACACCCTTAGGTCACCTAGGAGTTCTTCTAAGTATTTGTCAGATGTTTTTAAGGTAAAGTATTTGCACCTCAGGAACTCCATTCCAATGTGTACTCATCAATTACATGTGTGTTTCAAAAATACCTGTTTTCTTGAAAAGCCTTAGTCTTTCTTTTTCAATAAGAAGCCTTATCAGGGAGCAACAAAAAACTAAACTTTAGTAAAGCAAAATTTGATCGGCTCATAATTACTCTTAGCAAAATTAATTGGGACAACATCCTCAAAAATAACAGTACATGCGACAAATGGGAGAAGTTTAAAAACATCCTAATCACCTCATGTGAGCAGTTCATACCCTACAAAAATAAATTAACTACAAGTACAAGGAAACCAATGTGGCTCGACAAGACTGAAGGGGGGCATTAAGCGAAAAAAAAGAAAGCATTTCAATTATTAAAACAAGAAGGCAGCGAAGAAGCGCTAAAAACAGAGAGAGAAAAAAACAAATTATGTAAGGAAAAGATAAAAACTGCCAAGGAGGAGGCAGAGAGACTGATCGCCAAAGAGAGCAAAAATAACCCTAAACTATTTTTCTATTATATAAACGGTATAAGGATTTGCACTGAGAGCACTGGCCCGCTAACAAATAATGCAGGAGAAACTATAGAAGGCGATGGGGGGAAGGCAAATCTATTAAACAGTTTTTTCTCTAGTGTATTTACGAATGAAAAAGAAATGTCATACGAGAGGCAGAGGAATAAAACGAACCCCCCGCTAAATATCACCTGCCTAGCTTAGGAGGAAGTGCAGCGCCGGTTAAAAAAGATTAAAATCGACAAATCGCCGGACCCAGATGGAATACACCCACGGGTTCTAAGTGAACTAAGTGACTTGATAGACAGGCCACTGTTTTTTATATTTATGGACACTATTGAGACCGGGGTTGTACCACTGGATTGGTGCATTGCCAATGTGGTTCCAATATACAAAAAGGGGTCAAGAAGAGAACCTGGTAACTACAGGCCGGTAAGTCTCACTTCAATAATTGGAAAAATCTTCGAGGGTTTCTGAGAGACGCCATCCTAGAATACCTCAAGGAGAACAACAGTATAACCCCTTATCAGCACGGGTTAATCATGTCAGACCAATTTGATGAGCTTCTACGATGAAGCAAGTTCTAGGCTGGACCTGGGGTCAACTTATCTTGTATATCTAGATTTTTCTGAAGCATTTGACTCCGTGCCGCATATAAAATGAGACAGCTCGGTCTGGGCGAAAACGTGTGTATCTGGGTAAGGAACTGGCTCAGAGATAGAAAGCAGAGGGGGGTAATAAGTGGTTCATACTCTGATTGGGCCACCGTCGCTAGTGGGGTGCCACAGGGCTCAGTATTGGGCCCCATTCTGTTCAATATATTTATCAACGACCTGATAGAGGGGCTGCACAGTAATATATCGATATTTGCAGATGATACAAAAGGATATAAGACAGTTAATACAACGGAGGACAATGTGCGGCTACAAACGGACCGAGATAAGCTCGTGGCTTGGGGAGAAAAATGGTAAATGAAGTTCAACATTGATAAACGTAAGGTTCTGCACATGGCAGGAGAAACGGATGTCACCAATATACACTAAATGGGGTACTGCTAGGGAAAAGACCTGGGGTACTAGTGGATTGTAGACTAAACTGGAGTAACCAATGCCAGTCAGCTGCGGAAAAAGCTAATAAAGTCTTGGGGTGCATTAAAATAGGTATAGGGGTGAGGGACGAAAACATTATCCTCCCACTATATAAGGCACTTGTCAGGCCTCACATGGAATACTGCGTACAGTTCTGGTCACCGGTGCTCAGGAAAGATGTTACAGTACTGGAGGGGGTTCAAAGAAGGGCGACTAAATTAATACACGGAAGGCACCAAAACTGGGATTATTCACCCTGGAAAAAAGACGGCTAAGGGGCGACCAAATAACTCTGTATAAATACATGAGGGGACAATACAAGGATCTCTCCAGGATCTGTTTATACCCAGGACTGCGGCGGTAATGAGATGGCATCCACTACGTCTAGAAGAAAGCAGGTTTCATCACCAACACAGGAGGGGGTTCTTTACTGTAAGAGCAGTTAGACTGTGGAACTCTCTGCCTGAGGACGTGGTGATGGGAAAATCCATAGAGGAGTTTAAGAAGGACTAGATGTCTTTTTAGAACGCCATATTACAGGACCAGCGGGTTTTTGTTCCGGGTCTTACAGACAGGTAGGAACTATCAGAGGTTGATTATAACTATCAGGCATTATTCTGACTGCCATTATGGAGATGGGAAAGATTTTTTCCCCCTAGGGGGTTATTTGGCTTCTGCCTCATTGTTTTTTTTTGCCTTCCTCTGGATCAACAAAGAGGGTGGAAACAGGCTGAACTGGATGGACATTGTCTCCCTTCCGCCTAACTTACTGTTACTATGTTCATTGCAGTTGTTTACTGCTCTTTGCTATGGAAACCGGCCATCTCCATTTCTAACTCCATTTGCAAAGATCTGCTGGGTGGCCGGGATCTCGATGCTCAGGAGTCCTGGCCCGGCCACCGGCTGCTCTCTGCTGTCTCTACATAGAAGGGCTTCTGAGCTCAATAGACAACAAGCAAAGAGCAGTAAACAACTGCAATGAAGACGGAGGAAGAAAACGGGGCAATTTGAAAAACACGTGTAATTGGTTAGTAATTTATTTGCAGGATGTTGGAATGGGGTTCCTGAGATGGGAGCGCCCCCTACGGGTGTGGTCATAAAATGCTGCGGTTTATCAGTGGAAATGTTTACTATTAAAGTGAAAGAGATTAATGCAAATCCTGTCCGAATGCAGAGAAAAATAAACCCTTCCGACTGTTTGCTCTAAATGTACTCTCACATGCAGTTTTGCTGCGTTTCCACAGTGGAAAAGGGGGAGAAGGGAGAAGAAGAAAAGAGGAGGAAGGAAAATAGAAGAGAGCAGGAGGAAAAAGAAGGAAGAAGAAGGAAAAACAAAGGAGGAAGAAAGGAGGAATGAGAAAGAAGAAGAAGGTAGGAGTAAAAAGAAAGAAAAAGGAAGAAAACCAAAGTAAAAGCAAGAAGGAGGAAAAAGAAGGAAGAAGAAGGAAGTAAAATGAAAGAGAAAAAGAAGAGAAAAGGAAGAAGGAGGAAAAAGAAGGAGGAAAAAGAAGGAGGAATGAGAAAAAGAAAAAAAAGAAGGGAGACGAAGGTAAAAGTAAGAAGGAGAAAGAAGAAGGAATAAAAAAGGGAAAAGAAGAAGAAGAAGGAAAAGGACGCTCCGATCGCTGGATCTTCCATCTAATGTGATTCACACAAACTGATCCATGGAAAACATGTCATGTGACTTTATGCCGCACTCCGGGGTCACAGGGAGAATTACCACACAGGGAAGAGCCAATCATGAGAGTAGGGAGGCTCTAATAAAGGGGCACCTATGAGAGTTCATGGACTTACCTTTACGTTTTAGAGTCCTACTTATTTCTGTAGCTATATTCGGTTCGGGGTTCAGACTCTGAATTGTGTTAACATTTTATGCGGTTGGCCATTCACAGGCCGTGGAATCACACTGACAGCGTCTACAAGGAAGCGATAGGGAATGAGAGCTCCCCGCAGCTCATCATCAGCGCATCCCAGAGCCATCAGACGGGCAGCCGAGAAGGGGGAGCGCAGCTTGGCATCCATCATGCCGGGGCTATTTGGGCACCTCCTTAGTATCCCCTGCATGTACACTGGAAGCCATGATTAGGGATGACTGCATGCTTTATATGGGTCTCATTATTGCCATCCCATCTCTTCCTGCTATATCTGACAAGTGATTAAATATGACCTTTATATCACATGGCAGCGCTTGGTACCCGGACTGAATAAAGAAGCGGGGCCTCAGATATGGCGCTGATTCAGGGTTACTGTAGGTAAAGCACTGAGACGTGAGCCGTCCAACACAAGATGTCCTACACAGGTAAGTTGACCGCTATCCTGCTGAAGAGTGAGATCAGTGACCCGCGGGCGCTACTGGTGACGCTCGTTCTAGTAGAAGTAATAGGATGCAGTATAAGCTGCCCGGCGGCAGTCTGGCGCCTCTACAGGTAGCGGGCACATTTATGTAAGACCAGGTCAGTCACACGGATAAAAAAACGTACCGACTTAAATGTTTGTCGCTTGCGCTTTGGTTGCGCCTTTTGTTTTACATCCGTGTCATCTGTTTTTAATGTGCGCAAAAAAATGAAAAAAGACAAAACACAAGACCCAAATGATGTCCCTTTTCTGTTTTCACCGCCCCCTGGCACGCATCATCTGTGTTCGCCCAATTTTTTTATGGCCAATTTTGGGCCGCGAATAGGAGACCCGTCTGAGTACGCCAGTTTACTTGGATGAGTCCGCGTGCTGCTTGTATCTAGTCCTTAAAAAGTAATGACAGCGCGCCGACAGAAAATACCCCCGTGTGACGGGGCCCTTAGAGAAATGCCGCTGGATTAAAGGGGTATTGTGGTTGGCAATGCCCCAAGACACCACATGGCTAAGGTGTTTGCATCATGTTTATGTGCAGCAGGTTATGGGTCAAATCGCGCAGATTACCTTCTTATCCTGTCCTCAGTTTCTGATGTTTCCCCTCATCACCATTTTCCAAAATGGCCGCCGCATCTCTGCTGACAAGCAGCTGGCAGCTACATTTCCCACAATTCCTTCCTAGCCGCGTCCCCACTAAGCGCTGCCCTGCTTTCAGTCAGCAATCTGGTCTCGTGAGCTGAATAGAAAAAAGCCGTCCCTGGTTGTTTCTACTGAGCGTGCCCGACCAGTAGCGCTAAATTGTCTACAGGACGTAACCACGGCAACCGGGAAGTAAATACTTCTGAAGTGTTAGGAGAAGGGAATGGAGAGCGACTGACACACAATCCAAAGCAGAACCGCACTGCAGACTTCACTAATGTCTGATTAGCATTTATTTGACTGCAACTTTACCTAACCAAAATCCCCCAAATCCCCAAATTGATGCGGAATTGCCAGCAGGATTCTGCTATTGTCAAGTCTGCGCAAAAATCTGCATTTTAGTAGTGTAGAATTTGATGCTGAATATTTTGTAGGATGGCCTATTACACGGTGCTGTGGCAGAATATTCGGTCCCGTATGAGAGGTCCCTCAGAACATCTGTATCACCTGGTTGATGCGGTTCCTGCAGGACACAGATCATGTACTGCTGGTCACGGGGACACCACGCTGCGCCCCTGAGAGCAGGACCGCCACGCTGCGCCCGTGAGAGCAGGACCGCCACGCTGCGCCCCTGAGAGCAGGACCGCCACGTCCCTGCAATAACGGCTTCCAGGAAACTCCCATCCCGCCCCTGTAACCCCGTTGTCCATTCCCTGTCACCCCTAGAAATGCAGTAGTGGACTAGGTATTGGTGATCTGCCACAACAGATGCCTGAGGGTGTGAGGGGCCGATCACATCTGCAGCAGAGATTTCTGTCTCGCTCTTCTTTTTCAGAACAAAAAAAAGCAATTAAATGTTTACATTTTTTCCCCACTGATTTCAATGAATTTTCAAAAAAAACGAAATGCTATCTACTTGGATACAAGATGTAATATGGTGGGCATGGGGGCTCTAGTACCCTGTTGTACCACCTCTAGCTTGGATATAAGATGTGATACGGGGGGCATGGAGGCTCTAGTACCCTGTTGTACCACCTCTAGCTTGGATACAAGATGCGATACGGGGGCATGGAGGCTCTAGTACCCTGTTGTACCGCCTCTAGCTTGGATACAAGATGTGATAGGGGGGCATGGAGGCTCTAGTACCCTGTTGTACCACCTCTAGCTTGGATACAAGATGTGATACGGGGGCATGGAGGCTCTAGTACCCTGTTGTACCACCTCTAGCTTGGATATAAGATGTGATACGGGGGGCATGGAGGCTCTAGTACCCTGATGTACCACCTCTAGCTTGGATATAAGATGTGATACGGGGGGCATGGAGGCTCTAGTACTCTGCTGTGCCGCCTCTAGCTTGGATACCAGATGTGATACAGGCGGGCATGGAGGCTCTAGTACCCTGTTGTACCACCTCTAGCTTGGATACAAGATGTGATATGGGCGGGCATGGAGGCTCTAGTACCATGTTGTACCACCTCTAGCTTGGATACATGATGTAATGCAGGTGGGCATGGGGGCTCTAGTACCCTGTTGTACCGCCTCTAGCTTGGATACAATATGTGATACAGGGGGCATGGAGGCTCTAGTACCCTGTTGTACAACCTCTAGCTTGGATGCAAGATGTGATACAGGAGGGCATGGAGGCTCTAGTACCCTGTTGTACCGCCTCTAGCTTGGATATAAGATGTGATACGGGCGGGTATGAAGGCTGTAGTACCCTGTTGTACCACCTCTAGCTTGGATACAAGATGTGATACGGGCGGGCATGGAGGCTCTAGTACCCTGTTGTACCACCTCTAGCTTGGATACAAGATGTGATACGGACGGACATGGAGGCTCTAGTACCCGGTTGTACCACCTCTAGCTTGGATACAAGATGTGATACGGGCGGGCATGGAGGCTCTAGTACCCTGTTGTACCGCTTCTAGCTTGGATACAAGATGTGATACGGGCGGGCATGGAGGCTCTAGTACCCTGTTGTACCACCTCTAGCTTGGATACAAGATGTAATACGGGCGGGCATGGAGGCTCTAGTACCCAGTTGTACCAAATCAATACACATAATGGGTGCCTTGAGACCAAATATCCATCCGCCAAGCACCTGGAAATGGTTCAGACAGAGACAGGGGTGTAACGATGGCGCCACCTGTTTCTGGATGGCGGACAATGGAAAAGTTCGAGCTGCTGGTACTTACTGGTCGATCTATTGGTGGTCTGTCGGGGGTCCTGAGCCTGGTCACCTTGTGTGCCCCCATCCAATGGTCCCAACACTTCCTAACAGTCTGGTCAGGCGCTTCTCTCAACTTGTGGTCTGTCAGGGGTGCTGAGCTCGGTCGCCTTGTGTGCCCCCCATCCACTGGTCCTAACACCTCTTAACAGTCTGATGAGACGTTCTTCTCTACTGGTGGTCTGTAGGTGGCATCCTGAGCCCGGTCACCTTGTGCACCCCCATCCACTGGTCCCAACACCTCCTAACAGTCTGGTCAGGCGCTCCTCTCTACTGGTGGTCTGTAGGGGGCGTCCTGAGCCCGGTCACCTTGTGTGCCCTCATCCATTGGTCCCAACACCTCCTAACAGACTGGACAGAACGGCCGGTGGGGGACAATTCATGGATACAACCATGCAGCTTCTCACATCCCAATAATGCGCCCCTCTCAGACTCTGGTAACGGGGTGAAATCTCTTCTCTGCATCGTAGAGGCGTCTAGTGGTCAACAAGCTCCACACAAGCGGAAGAAGAGGCCACTACACACAAGGAGCCTCCGAGAGCCTCTTATAGGCCAAGGGGGGAACCCGTTTTAGTTCCTCCGATGACAAGACCGTCCATCTAATCACCACAACTCTCATCATCTACAGATCTGCCTGAGATGGAGCCGCAGGACAAGATCTGTAGCAAAATAATAACTTCTTCTACGGGTTTTTTTTTTTACTAAGAGTGTAGCTATTTTTCAAACTCAGACCATCGATCCAAGTGAAAAATCGCTCATGTGAAAGAAACCATTCAAATGAAAGATTTATTTTTCCACGTGAGTTCTCCCCATCTCGAACACAAATAGAACTTACAGAAAATTCTTGCCCGTGTGAATACACCCTAATTAGCACAACTCGTCTCATAAGAAACAAGGTCTCATGTAGATACACATAAAAATATTCAGGCTCACAGAATATGGGGGAGACAAAAGTGGAAAAATTCTCGTGGTCCATGAGGGCCAAACTGGCTCAGTCCTCAGGGGATTATGGGTCAAATCCAGATGACTCCGGTAAGTGAATCATACCAGCTGATGTTTAGCACTGGCAGCCATGCACAGCGAATAAATAACAGGAGCGGCATTTCACAGATGGTGACTATATAATTGGCTGAGGTCTGTCATTATTTATTGCTGCGGAACTGAGCCGAGAGTTGAAAACAAACTCTATCAGCAGGTGTCTGGTAAGAAACTTGTACGAGCAGATATTATTCAGCGTTAACTTTTATTATAACGCGTTTCATTGGTAAGAAGCAGAAATAACTCTACCAACTGCTAACGTCAGGTGCCAGCTCATCTGGAAAACTGCAGCATAAGCCAAATGATCTACATTTACAAGCTGGAAATGAAATGTACTGTATAACATTCACAGAGCTAACCCATAATAATGTATCAGCAATTACAGGTATTAATGGCCTGGCCACTGCTGATGCCACCATCGGGGTACATCATGAAAGGGTTGGACAGATGGTCGGCTGGGGAAAAGATAAAAAATGCCACAGAAGATGACCATGGGGCCCCTGGAGAGACCTGGTTGGGATCACTTCTCTTTGCTATTAGATGACGAGAACAAATGCAGGACTCCCCCCCTACCAAAGAACTGCATAGTTAGCAAACAAAGGGTTGGGCAATTGGTCCAATAGTCATGGAGTGGGGGTTGGAGACCCTTCACCATTGAGGTAAATTAAGGAAGGGTCGGGACAAGTAGTTGGCTAGAGAAAAGGTCAAACATGCCATATAGGAAGACCATGGGGCCATCGGAGAGACCTGGTTGGGATCAGTTCCCTTTACTATTAGATATCAAGAATGTAAGCAGGACATCCCTCCTCAGAAGAACAGGATTATTGGCAAAGTGGGCAACTGGTAAAAACAGGGGTGCCCCTAACATGAAGTGACCAGAGACGGCTGCCTAAGGGTGGAGTCTGCAGGACCTCAGAGGGGCGGCAGGTTGCCAACTAGCTGGTAGTTAATTTTTACTAGTCATTAATGGCCAAAAAGAAATAACTGCCAGCTGGGTAGCAAACCCGACAAGCATTTGAGTCATTGTGCCTGCAGTTCTGGTCTGTTGGTTGCTGCTGCTGTTGTGGCTCCTGGCCTCTCTCCCCAGCATCTTCGTTCAAACATGCAGATGCTGGCCTGTATGCAGCACAAATGCCGGGGACGGGGGTGCAAGGGTAGCAGCAGTGGCCTCCGTCGGAGTGGCGGGTGGAGTGGTGAATTCCCTGTTGGCTGGCTGCCAAGCTGGAGGCCAATAGCGGGGACACTATTATTGCTGAGGCAACTATAGGGGACACTATTACTACTTGGGTCGCTAACTGGGTCACTATTGCTATTGGAGCCACTAACTGAGTCACTATTAGTGCTGGAGCCACTATGACGGTCACTATTACTACTGCAACTACTATGGGGCTGAGCATTACTACTGAGGCCACTATTGGGGTCACTATAACTACCGGGGGACATTAAGGGAGACACTATTGGGGCCACTATTACTCGGTCACTTCAGTCAAGTCTCAATGATTCAAATATGTGTTGGGTATCTGTTGTATTGGTGCCTCAAATGCCTGTAAAATTAGTGAGTGTTTTGCTTTGGACGAGGCAATATTTCAAACTTCCCCATAGGCATCATAAAGGCTTGGGGCACCCCTGGGTCCAAGAGTAAGTATGTGTTGCCAAGTCCTTTCAGTTCTGGGTGGCAAAACCAGCAGAATTATGGGAGTCAGTTTGACCCTTTTTTATCAGACAAGTGTTTGACTGGAGAAAATGTCAAACAAACCATAGAGGAAGACCGTGGGGCCCCTGGAGACACTTGGTTGGTCTCATTTGCCTTTGCTATTAGTTGTCGAAAACATATACAGGACTTACCTCTCCAGAAGGACTGGATTGTTGGCTAACAACTTGTCCAAGAGTCATGGAGTGGTGGTGGGGAAACATGAGACCCTTTAGTTCCTTGTGGCAAAACCAGCAGCATAATGGGAGCAGTTTGATCTTTCCTATAGGGCTCCCTCTCTACCGCGTACTGTATGCCGCTATCTAGAGGCTCATCTATGACAAAATTGCCCCATCCAATGTTTTTTAAAGGGTAAACTTGACTAGATAGAAGTCTTATACCCAAAACATAACAGTCACAACCACAATGCCTCTAGTACCATCCGAGGTACCAACAAGGCCAACCACAGACCCCCAATAACAGCCCTAGTGCCAACCATTATGCAGAATATTTCCAGTATCTCAGTGTGGCCCTGTTATAGGGCAAGAACAATATTCACCTATGGTCATGATACATTTCATATGACTATGACACTCATAGCTAGTCAGTAACTTCCTACGTGTTTTACTTACAGAGACCCAAACTGTAGACCAGCATCACAATACCTGAGTACAGTCGTATACTCGGATCATAATGCCGCCTATGATAGATGTTACTGTCAAAAATGAAATGCCCAAGTCCTCATGGAAGAAGGTATGACCACGAGATGTAGATCCACACATCATAACAACACCTTTAGGATATGTTGCCACAAAAAGGGCAAATTGTAGATCCTGAAGACCTCATAGATATCATTGCTATAAGATGTGCGAGAAAACAGACTGCAGAAGTTCCAGTAAAACTAACTTTAACCCTTTCCAATCCACTGTCTGATGTCTGAAGACATTATGATTTAAGGCTGCACAGCTTCGATGTTAGAAGACATCCAGCGAGGTTCTCTTACTGTATATTGCCAGCCTCTCTGCTGTTGGAGCCTATCCAACGTGTCACCTCATGCAGTACTGGCTTTAGCCAGCAGATAGCGCTGTTGTATAACAGCAGGAAAAGAGTCAGCCCCCTAGGAAAACCAGGATACAAATTGGATTGGAAAGGGTTAAAGTAAAGATTAGAAAAAGGTATTGGAAGAGGAGTCCCATATTGGGTCTGCTGAGGATGAGATACCGTATAGCAGTGATCTTGGATCTAGGATAGGTCTTTGCTGTGCGATGGATCCTCTTCTTTCCGAGGGGTTGGAATTTCTTGGATTCTGTATTATAAGGTTCCCTTTAAGGTCAGAAAACCCCTTTAAAACAGTAAAGTTATTATTTATTGGTGTGAAGTAACTGTTTGATGTATATCAAAGTCACACGAAGTCTACCCAGCAGCCTTCGCAGATACGACACCCGGGGAAGGCGAGCGTCCGTCCTACGCCGAGATCCATTTATAACAGATATTGGAATTCCGGAGAAGTAACCTGATCCCGACCTTCCTTTGTGAAGCCGATGCCGTGATTGACTGCTCCCTCCTGAAGTCTCTATCACAATAAAAGTGAATTAGAGGGCGCCGGAGACGGCGGCAGAGAAGAATTGTTCTCCGTTATCAGGCTTTTAGCACACACTTTAGCCCTGTGGTCACAGCGATCATAGGTAGGAATAATGGATGGAAGCATTTGCTTCTCCGCTCATAGTTATAGGACCATGAAGACGCTTCCAGCCCCAAACCATACCTACTGCATGGATATATATATATATATATATATATATATATATATGTGGCTGCAACGGCAGATTAAAGGGAATGTCTACTGCGGAGCTACTGAAAGAAATGATATTGGGGCGTTGCATAAATATTAGCACCCTGCTATAGGTGGGAGGAGTCATGTTATAATGTTGGGAATGTCTGATTTCTTGGACCGATACTGCATAGGATGGAAACCGATATTCTATAAAAGGCGGTATTTACACGGACGAGTGCGATATCGGTCCAAGGAACAGGAAGCGATATCAGACTCTTAAATCTGCCATCTCTAGGAGAGCGTGGCGCGTTGTTGCGAGAAAACTGCATTGGAGCTGCGAGGTCATGTGCACGAAAATCACGTTGCAGCAGGAGAAATATGGAACTCACAGGCGAGGGCGTTGGGATTGGTAACCTATGTGGCAAATACCGGGCGAGTTTTCAGCGATATCACCCAAAAATGGAAGCTGCTACAGTTTATCTGTCTCGCTGCGAGAGGTAAGACGTCCGTGTAAATGACCCCATTGGAAACAATGGCGTAAAACACAAGTTCTGCGTGTGGCACAAATGCAAAGAACCTCTGCGATTCCCTCGCCTTTGTAAATACCAGCCAAGGGGCGCCTCCTCACGTGTAATAAAATGGCGTGATTTTCGTGCGATGCGAGAGTGAATGAAAACGCAGAATTATGAAACCAATATTCAATGGTTTCCTTCATATCTGCGATGTTTTCACTCATGCGATGTTGCGATCCAAAAAAATTGCGGCTTTTATTGCCCATGTTTCCCTATGGAACTTTTTATCGCATCGCAACGCACAAACTTGAGATTTTCGTGCGGCGCGATATGCTTTTATATTAGAAAGTCTTATGGACTTTCACGCTAAAATATCACGGGCGGCCGCGATGCGATGCAAGACTATTTTTTTGGGAAAAGCATTGCTGAAGCTCAAAAATCATGGGAGCAAAGACGCAGTTTTGTGGTGATTTTCTCGCGGAGTGCAGGAGCCCGAAGGCCTCATTCAGGCGAACATGTTTATGTCTATTTGAACCCTGTGTTTTCCTATGGTGTGTTCACTTGTCCATGTTTTACAGGTGTGCAAACACACAGACCTGCAAAACATAAGACATGCATGCATGGAATAGGTCCCTGGTGTGCGTCAATATTCCCTGCGGGGAGTCCCCTTAAATTCAATGAAGGGCTGAGCGCTGCCTGTGATTGGCTGAGCGCTCAGCCAATCAGACACAGCCCTTTCAGCAGGCGGGCATTTTAAATCCCTGCCTGCTGAAAGAGCTTCAGAGCAGTGCAGGGGGACCAAGCGGCTAGACGCGCCTGAGCCCTGGCAGCGGCGGAGAGGTGGGTATATATTTTTTTTTTTTTACACAAGTTAGGGATGATTTTCAGCGAAGGGCTTATATTTAAAGCCCTTTCCCGAAAATCACTGCAGCCCATTGCTTTCAATTGGGCCACCAGCCTCAGTGGTGGCCCCATTGAAAGCAATGGTGCACGGAGCTTCATTCACGCTTGTTTTTATATGTACACGGGCACGCGGTTTTGTGCGCACCTATGTACGTACATAAACACGCTCGTCTGAATGAATATTTCTCCAGGCAATTACACTGCGTTTTTGCAAGAAAATCATTGAATTGTTGCAAGGTTGTTTCAATAGTAAAAATAGAAAAATGGCACTCACATGCACGTCGCAGGGCACACAAGTGTGACACAATTTCTTTTAGGTTTATTGAAAATAATGCACAATATCACCCAAAAATAGAACATACCGCAAAAGTCACAAAAAATAAGAGCTTCTTTTCCAGTGCAATTTCTGCTCATAAATCCCATGATGCAATGGTCCATGTCACTGCGCTCTGAGTCCTCTTTCACACGTGGAGCTAGGCGCGCAAAAATCATGTGCGCAAAAAACATCTGTACGTTCCCATAGGAAACCATTGGTTCTAATAGTTTTTTACGTGCGTGATTTTCGTCCGCGTGCATCACTGCTGAAAATCGCATCTCTCGTTTTCTCGCCCATTCAGATGGCCAGGTTGTGGCGCATACACGCAGTAGCCTGGAATACCGTTGGCCGGGGGGAGAGAGATCAGCTCTACTAAACTTTACTAGACTTCTATGGCAGCTGGAAAAAAGGGAGGGGGAGGGGAGTTACGCTGCGGACAACGGAGGGAAAAGAAGACAGTTGGCTGTAGTAGACCGTGAGATCCTGATTGCTCCCATAGGGTAAGCACTGGAGATGGGAAGTTCCCCGCGGCCGGCCGGGTATAATCACTTATAACGGAGCGATCACAATAATAAGATTCTATCGGGGTGCTGATATTTATGCAATGCCCTTCGCACTCACGAGAAGATGTTTTTGATTGCTACTCAATGAATTGACTATTAGCCCATATCTGAATTTGATTCTATACCGATCTTTAACCCTTTGTGTCTCTTCATCCTGCTTCGGGACCCTCCACACACGATGGAATGGGCACCGCTCATAGTTACAGACTACATACCTGCGGGTTTTAATGCAGAAATGAAAATGGCTTCAAACCGGCCTGCAAATCCACATCAAAGTCCTCAGTTAGACCTGCAGATTTTGGTGTGGAATTCCACAGCTGCAGATTTGGCGGCGTCCGGCATGAAAGGGGAGATGGAAGGGAAAGGTCCGCTTCTGTCTTATTCGCCCAGCCCCCCCGTTCTTCTTCCTCCAACTGTGACGTTTTTTTCCCCACGTCTTATGGTGACAGCGGCCCAAACGTCCCGTCCCCAGGAGGGTGATACACTTTCTCCATTGTTCATACTTGCTACTTTTGATTCTCTCCTCTGCAAATTCAGCTTCCTGTGATGTTAGTAAGACTTGGGGAAAACTGGAAGCCTCTGAATACTAAAGATGCCTCCAAACCCCCCAGATATGTAAGAACGCCCTCTGAGAAGAGTCTCCATGTAAAGAATATATAAGGAGAGTTGTCTGTTTGCTCAATAGAAGGGTTTACTGAAGGTAAGATGGAAGCACGGTGCCCTGCTCAATTCCCCCACAGTGCCTCCAAAGGGAAAATAAAGAATTACATACACTTACAGCCCTTTATTAGAGCCCCTGGACCTCTCACAATTAGCGATTCCCTGTATGGTAATTCTCCCCATGACCCGGAGTGCGGCATTAAATCACATGACAGGTTTTCCGCTGATCAGTTTTTAAGTGTGAATCTATATTAGATGGGTAAATCCAGCGATCGGAGCGACTTCCAATGAGGCCGGTCATTGGCGCTAGACTAGCCGGGCCCACAATGCTAACTGCGGGGGGGGGGGGGGGGGGCTCTCATATAACGATGTGGAGAGTATAATGAAAGCGAGGCCGAGAACAGCTGACGCCGGGGCCTCAAGCGACGGACATCCAACTATAGATGATTCATCCCGAAGACACGGAGGAGACAGCAGCTCTTTAATAGTAAAGAAAACCTCTTTAAGAAAGTGGTCTAAGAAAACCTTCAGATTTCCGAGACTCACAGTGTGGCTGAGGGAGGAGGTTTTCTCCGCCATAACTAACGAGAAGCAAACTTTGATCCTGAACTCCTAAAACTCTTGTAAATTAGAATAGATATTCCGGCGCTGTTCCAGGGCGGGTGAGGCGGACGTGACATCGTGATTGAGTGAAGTGGGCCCGGATCAGATCTTACAGGAGAACTTGTCGGAAATCTCATTTTGCTGTTTATTAATGTGAAGTTTCCAGTAATACGGCCGCCGCGTTCCAAGAAATATATTTGTGCAATTCCCTTTTTCAAATTGCTTTCTAGCTTATGTTCCTCGCTAAAAGTCGCGGTATATTTTTCTTTTACGCTCTCCATGTTTGTTACTTTAGTAAATCGTGAAAAGTTTTGAGCCTAAATGGCCCTCGGAGGAATAAGATGAACGGAGTTCTTGAAAGGGTTCGCCAAAAAGGAATTCATCTTGTACAGTGGAAGATATTCTCATAGTGAAAATACAGTCTTAGGGCTCAGTCACACGAGGGACCAACGGCACCCAAATTCAGCGCATCAAAAAAACGCAAAAACAAGTGAATGGAGGATTTTTTGTGCTCACAAGTCCAGAGATTAATTAGAAGTAAAATCACCCATTCACATTCAAGATGTGATACGGGTGGGCATGGAGGCTCTAGTATCTTGTTGGAACGCCTCTAGCTTGGATACAAGATCTGATACGGGGAGCATGGAGGTTCTAGTACCCTGTTGTACCGCCTCTAGCTTGGATACAAGATGTGATACAGGTGGGCATGGAAGCTCTAGTACCCTGTTGTAACGCCTCTAGCTTGGATACAAGATCTGATACGGGGAGCATGGAGGTTCTAGTACCCTGTTGTACCGCCTCTAGCTTGGATACAAGATGTGATATAGGGGGGCATGGAGGCTCTAGTACCCTGTTGTACCGCCTCCTGCTTGGATACAAGATGTAATACGGGCAGGCATGGAGGTTATAGTACCCTGTTGTACCGCCTCTAGCTTGGATATAAGATGTGATACAGGTGAGCATGGAGGCTCTAGTACCCTGTTGTACCGCCTCTAGCTTGGAAACAAGATGTGATACGGGTGGGCATAGAGGCTCTAGTACTCTGTTGTACCGCCTCTAGCTTGGATACAAGATGTGATACGGGCAGACATGGAGGCTCTAGTACCCTGTTGTACCGCCTCTAGCTTGGATATAAGATATGATATAGGTGGGCATGGAGGCTCTAGTACCCTGTTGTACCGCCTCTAGCTTGGATACAAGATGTAATACGGGCTGGCATGGAGGTTCTAGTAACCTGTTGTACCGCCTCTAGCTTGGATACAAGATGTGATATAGGGGGGGCATGGAGGCTCTAGTACCCTGTTGTACCACCTCTAGCTTGGATACAAGATGTGATATGGGGGGCATGGGGGCTCTAGTACCCTGTTGTACCGCCTCCTGCTTGGATACAAGATGTGATACGGGTGGGCATGGAGGCTCTAGTACCCTGTTGTACCGCCTCTAGCTTGGAAACAAGATGTGATACAAGTGGGCATGGAGGCATACAGGTTCCGTATGGTATCCCGCGGCACATCGCTCCACATTTGCTGTAACTGAGCCTCTAAATCGTGCAAACTCGTAGGCTGTGGAAGTTGGCCTCACAGATGGTCCCTTACATGTTCTACTGGTGATAAATCTGGTGACCGGCAGCCATGGAAGTGTGACAATGTTGTGGGGGCTTCCTGTGACCCCCTTGTGTGTGCGGCCGAACATTATCCTGCTGGAAGCCGCCATGAGAGGAACACATGTGGCTGCAGGATGTCCTGAACATATTGCTGAGCTGTCATTGTCCCTCGTACTGCTACTAGGGGGGACCGACTGTCGTATGCGACGGCCCCCCAGACCATCACACCAGCAGGGGGCAGTGTGCCGCTCCACAGCAAAGGCAGGAATGAGGCGCTTACCCCGAAGTCTCCAGACACAAACACGGCCATTATCAGCGCCCAAAGTAAACCCTGATTAGTTGCTGAAGACAACCATAGTGTCCAGTTTCATCGTTCACGACACTAGAAACAAAGGGAACGTTGGGTGCTAAAGTCAATACACATAATGGGAGCTGAGAGACCAAATGTCCTTCAGCCAACCGCCTGGAAATGCTTCCGACAGACACATGAATGTAACGATGGCGCCACCTGTCCCTGGATGGCGGACAATGGAACAGTTTGAGCTGCTAGTGCTTGTCGGACGATCAGACCATCCTCCCTACTGGTGGTCTGTTGGGGGCATCCTGAGCCCCGTCGCCTTGTACACCTCCTAACAGTCTGGTCAGACGCTCCTCTCTACTGGTGGTCTGTAGGGGGCGTTCTGAGCCCGGTCACCTTGTGTGCCCACATCCTCTGGTCCCAACACCTCCTAACAGTCGGGTCAGATGCTCTTCTCTACTAGTGGTCTGTAGGGGGCGTCCTGAGCCCGGTCACCTTGTGTGCCCTCATCCACTGGTCCCAACACCCCCTAACAGTCTGGTCAGAACGGCCGGTGGGGGACAGTTCATCGATACGACCATCCAGCTTCTCACATCCCAATAATGCGCCCCCTCTGGTAATGGGGTGAAATCTCTTCTCTGTGTCGTAGAGGCGTCTAGTGGTCAACAAGCTCTACAAGCGGAAGAAGAGGTCACTACACACAAGGAGCCTCCGAGAGCCTCTTATAGGACAAGGGGCGGAACCACTTTTAGGGCCTCTGGTGACAAGACCGTCCATCTAATCACCACAACTCTCAGCATTTACAAATCTGTCTGAGATGGAACTGCAGGACGAGTTGTACAGGAAATCAACAACTTCTTCCAGGGAAGGGACTGGTTTAGACAATCAGTGTATATTGTCTCATTTTAAGATATTAGTTCCTTTTTAAATCACATGTGGTTTATAGCTAAGTCAGACACAAGGACATGGAGGCAGGAAAATGACCACTAGGCAGCAGGGATTGGGCACCATGTCACTGAGTCAGAGGGGATTAGACAGCATTCTACTGGGTTACAAAGTTCCTTGAGTTTATTGGAGTTTGGTGGTACTACCGCCCTGCACTCACATGCATTGTAATGGCAGTGCAAAGCATGTTGCACAGTACAAACCTCCAGAGAAGCCGCTTGCAGCCCTATCCTCTAGTAATGGTGTCTTTAATACTGCTGAGCTATGCATTGACCACAGTCCACACCAACAATAGGCCACAGCATGACTGAGGAAGAGGACAGAAGCCTTGAAACACATTTTTTGCTGGCATTTCACAAAACAAGAGTTATCAGTCTGTACCCTGTCAAGAGTTTTTTCGTTAGAGGGTTGCACCGTGCACCAGGTTTTATTTACAATTGTTCTTTACTATATCTCATAACCAGCCTTGGGGTGAGCCATCCACCTGGTTGGCAGCAACTCCATTCCAACTCTACCTCTACTGTTTGCTCATAGACATCGAGCCATCCTTAGTCTCAAACCTTGAGCTAAGCAGCAGCACATGTGAAAGAAACTCAGATATACTACTAGATCACAGACGAAGGGCTCCTTCACATGGGCGCTACGATTTTTGGTTGGCCACGTCCCAGCCCCAGTGCGACTGGAAATTGCATGAGCGAGAGGCAGCCGTGACCAGGTCATGGCTGCATCTCCCGTTTATACGACCGTTCAGATGGGCCGGGTGCGGCGAGTATATGCTGAGCCCAGGATACAGTCGGGTGGGGGGAGAGAGTGTAGCACTGCTAAACTCCCTCCCCCTTGCCGGCTGTTGGCAAAGGGAGGGGGCGGGAGCTATAGTGCTAATCTCCTGCCCCGTTCCTTTGCCAAAAGATGGGAAGGGACGGAGATGGGAAGGGAGTTTAGCAGAGCCTCTGCTAAACTCCCTTCCATATGCCTTTTCAGCAGCTCCCTTAGGAGTCTATGGGTCCAGCCACCACATTGCAGCCAGAAGATTGTTCCAGAACTATCTTTTCCAGCTGGCAAAAAAGGGCCAACCAGAATGCATACAGTACGTATCATCTTTTCTGGCTGACCGTTTTTACACACCCCAAAAATCGTCGATCTGAACTGATGCATTGGAATTAGAGATGAGTGAGCATACTCGCTAAGGACAATTGCTCGATCGAGTATTGTCCTTAGTGAGTATCTCCCCGCTCGGGAGAAAAGGTTCGGCTGCCGGCGCGGGTGACAGGTAAGTTGCGGCGGTCAGCAGGAGGGAGCGGGGAGGGGGGGGGGGGGGAGAGAGATCTCCCCTCTGTTCCTCCTCGCTCTCCCATGCAGCTCCCTGCCCGCCGCCGGCAGCCGAATCTTTCCTCCCGAGTGGGCAGGTACTCGCTAAGGGCAATGCTTGATCGAGCAATTGCCCTTAGCGAGTATGCTCACTCATCACTAATTGGAATCCAATGCATCAGATGGTTGCGTATAGCGTCCGGACATGAAAATGGCACTGATATACACTCGTGTGAATAAGCCCTGAAGATGAGTCAACAATGTGATGCAGCAGCCAAAAACGCAAACAAAATTCTGGGATGTAATAATAGAAGCATAGAGTCTAGATCACGTGAGGTCATTATCCCCCTCTACTCTTCCTTAGTCAGACCTCATCTGGATTACTGTGTCCAGTTCTGGGCACCCCACTTTAAAAAAGACATAGACAAACTGGAGCAAGTTCAGAAAAGAGTTATTAAGATGGTGGGCGGTCTGCAAATCATGTCCTATGAAGAACGGGTAAAGGATTGGGGAATGTTTAGCTTGCAGAAGAGAAGGCTGAGAGGAGACTTAATATCTGTCTATAAATATCTGAAGGGCTGTCACACTGCAGAGGGATCAGCCCTATTCTCATCTGTACAAGGAAAGACTAGAAGCAATGGGATGAAAGTGAAAGGGAGGAGACAGATTAGATATTAGACAGTGAGGGGGATCAATGAGTGGAACAGGTTACCATGGGAGGTGGGGAGTTCTCCTTCAATGGAAGTGTTCAAACAAAGGCTGGACAGACATCTGTCTGGGATGATTTAGTGATCCTGCACTGAGCAGGGGGTTGGACCCGATGACCCTGGAGGTCCCTTCCAACTCTACCAGTCTATGATTCTATGTGTTGTTCACAACAGGTATGCCTGTTGCCTGTAATTGCAGAAGTGCTCTTTGGAGCTATCTGTCGGGATTCCTTTGGTTATTCCTGTCACTGAAATAGATCCCTTAGGTGCTGCCTATTGGGAATACCTCAGGTTTCCCTTCTCTGTGCTTTAACTTCTCTTGAGGTGAATGGATTGATTGGTTGAGAGGGAGGTGTGTCTCCTGGTCCACCAATCAGTGATAATGTAAGTGTATAAAATCTGGTCACACCCTCTAATGGGTGCTAGTTATTTTGCAAATGTCTGCTCTCTGCAGGCACGCTGTGCTGAGCTTTGTCTGGATGGCCAAGAGCTTTGTTGGTTTGGATCCTGTTGCATCTGTCTGGCTGTTGGTGCATGTAGGCATGATGTTTGGAACTCTGTGGTTTGAGTCATGTTTTGCCTGTTCCCCTACATCGTCAGATGAGTGATGTCTGACACTCAGTCCCTTCTGTCCGTCGGTGTGGATAGGATCAGTGTTATTTGTGGTGTTAGGTGTGGCAGTGGTCTCCTGTCTTGTGTCTGCATCTACTTTTGCCCCATTTGTCACTTAGGGACTGACTAAGCCCTGCAGGTATTTGACGTGGGGTTGTCCTTGTTAGGACGATCGCCCCGCTTTTAGGCACAGAACTCCAAGCTCAATATTTGGTGACAGAAAGCACTCCCAATAATGTGTTTGTCTTGTTATGTTTTACTCGCGTGTCGGTGATAAGTACATGTTTATGTTGGTTCATCAAGGACAATTATGGTGTCACAATGTGACGTGTTGGTAATGTTTTTTTTACTACACTATGGGATTTCATCTGTGGGTTCTGCCACAAGTGCCAAAAACAGCATTTTGACGGAAGCGAATAGAACCAATCTTGGTCATTTGTGAAACGGACATCACTTCGGTTTGGCTGGTTGCCAGACTTTTACAAAACTTTTAATTCAGTCCGAATTAATTTGAACCAAACTAAAGTTCACCAAAAGCCCTAAAACTGGTGTATAACACTGTCTAAGAGCCATTAAAGCCCTGTATAGCTCTCTTTTTATGGCTCTTATACACCAGCATTCAGGATTAGTGTTGAGCAAACTGAACCAGTAGAACCCTGTTGGTGTAGAACTTTGCTAAAAGTTTGGTGTCCATTTGCACCAAATTGAACTTTTAGCAAAGTTCAACCCCAAACAGGGTTCTACTAGTTTGGTTCATTCAACACTGCTCCTTAAATTCCACTCCTTATTCCCCTAATGTGTTAGTTAGGCGATCCCCACTGCTTACTGTCGATGGGTGATGTCAGACTAGATTGACTGTGAGCAGTAGGGACCACCCACTTGACAGATTTACAGCTTCGGGATCTGAATCTAAGAGGAACCCATATGGGGATCGGGAATGAATATAAACAAAAGAAAGACATCACTGGGGCCACAGCAGCAAAGCTATGCAGCCGGCCCTGCTGATATGAAGACAAGTCCTCCGTAAGTATGATCACTCCTCATCTTTAATAGGGTATCTAGGTTTTCTTATGGAACGTGTTCCTTGCCTACCGGCTTGCTCTATATGTATTTTTGCATTGTGTTTACACCATAAATAACTGGACTCTAAGCTGTTTTAAGCTCTCCTTTAAGTGAGTCAGTCCACGGTTTATATCTTGTAAATTCTCTCTTCTTAGGATTAAGAAATAAATCAACTTGCACTATGTTCGGGTTTCCAGCCGTGTGCTTTATCTGGAAATCAAATTCTACTAATCTTATATTCCATCTGGCTTAATATCCGCCAGATCAATTTTTAGCTTGAGTAAAGTTTAGACATTTATCACTGGAACAAGAAACTTCACTGCGGCCAAACGTGAAAAAACAGAGCAGTGAAAAATGTAATAACGGTATAAACATATATATTCTCAGTGTGACGGATGAGAACCTGCTGGTCAGTGGGTATTCACACTGATTCCGAGCCGCTGGAGCTGACAATCTATTCACCATAATGCACGCAGGTTCATCGTCAGGCAGGGACACAAGTACCAGCCAAGTATTAGTGATTACTGAAATAATCGATTCAGGTCGGGATCGGCACAATTTTTCAAAAATAATCGTGAATGGGGATGACCTGATCCTGATTCAAATTCCCATTAAAGTCAATAGGAGAAAAAAATCAGTTGCACTTATTGGGCCTCCATAATATCTCTAATGGGACCATATAATAAAACAAGAACTAATGTGCCTCTGTGGTTAGCACTGTTGCCTCAGGTCGTAGGTTCAGTCTTGTCAAGGGCAATATCTGCATGGCTTTCTTCATAACAACAATCTTTATTGGGGATCACAATTAGAGATGAGCGAGCACCAAAATGCTCGGGTGCTCGTTACTCGGGACAAAATTTTCGCGATGCTCGAGGGTTCGTTTCGAGTAACGAACCCCATTGAAGTCAATGGGCGACCCGAGCATTTTTGTATATCGCCGATGCTCGCTAAGGTTTTCATTTGTGAAAATCGGGGCAATTCAAGAAAGTGATGGGAACGACACAGCAACGGATAGGGCAGGCGAGGGGCTACATGTTGGGCTGCATCTCAAGTTCCCAGCTCCCACTATTAAGCCACAATAGCGGCAAGAGTGGGCCCCCCCCCCCCGCACTGTCAGCATAAAGATCGTTCTCCTCTGCCACAGCTGTAACAGCTGTGGCAGAGAAGAACGATGTTAGCCCATTGAATTCAATGGAGCCGGCAATACAGCCGGCTCTATTGAAAGCAATGGGTTGCCGGCGTACGCGGGATGAATTGTCGGGAAGGGGTTAAATATATAAGCCCTTCCCTGCAATTCATCCAGAAATGTGTTACAATAAAAATATATACCGGCGTATAAGGCGACGGGGCGTATAAGACGATTTTTAAGTGAGTAATGATCTTTATTCTTTGCTCCGCTGTATTGCCGGCGTATAAGGTGACAGTTGGGGGGTCGTCTTATACGCCCCGTCGCCTTATACGCCGGTATATATTTTTATTGTAACACATTTCTGGATGAATTGCAGGAAAGGGGTTATATATTTAACCCCTTTCCGACCATTCATCCTGCGATCGCGGGCAGCCCATTGCTTTCAGTGGAACCTGCTGTATTGCCGGCTCCATTGAATTCAATGGGCAAACATCGTTCTTCTCTGCCACAGCTGAAGAATGATTTGTCTTCTATATGTTCTCAATGGGGTCGGCGCTGCTGCCGCCGGCCCCATTGAGCGCATATAGAGAAGAGAACAGGAATCGCAGATCGCACATAGGTGCGATCTGCGATTTCTATGGCCTAAGAAGGACCGTTAGGGTTCTTGAAGCCTAAAATCACTCCTAACACTCTCCCTATAGCAACTTCAGCAAGACAGCACTTTCCCTCCTCTATGTCAGAATGCATCTGTGGCGAGCCGTCGGAGGGGCCGATTTTTATACTCGGGTGACACCTAATCTCGCCAGCCACTCACTGCAGGGGGGTGGGAAAGGGCTTGAACGTCGCAGGGGGAAGTTGTAATGCCTGCCCTGTCTTTCTATTGGCCAGAAAAGCGCGCAAATTTCTCAGGGAAGAAAATGAAAGTGACTCGAACACCGCGTGGTACTTGTTACGAGTAACGAACATCTCGAACACCCTAATACTCGAACGAGTATCAAGCTCGGACAAGTATGCTCGCTCATCTCTAATCACAATCTATATGCATCATTGGTCCTTAACCAGATTTGAACCTGGGACTCCAGTACTACAAGGTAACAGCACTAACCACTGAGCCACCATCATTTTCCTTTTCCTAGTTCTTCCTCTTCCTGTGTAACATATATGTGTTATATAAATAAAGGTTATGATTTTTAGGAAACCAACAGAGAACATACAGAGGTTGCCCTTGAAAAGATTCAAACCACGGACCCCAGTGCTCAAGGCAACAGTACTAACCAATAGGCTTTTCTTTCCTCTTTAGTACTCAATGTCAAGCAGTAGCTGCAAAAGCAAATGCGATTTTGAGGCATATAAGAAAAGAGCCCGTGATTCCAATATAATCCTGCCCCTCCATAGATCAGCTGTAAGACCACATCTCATGTATGGGATTCTGTTTGGCGAAAATTGGCCTGATTTTATGGTCCGAACAATCATCATGAACAACACTATGTAGCATCCATAGTGGCTACTAAGAAGCCCTTTTTTGGGGAGTTTAAAAAAATTACAAGCTTAAAATGGTGTAAAATACAGTAAAAATGGATACTAACCTACTTCAGCGCCTCCACTGTCCAGTGCTGGCACCCCAATGTCGCCACTTGGGACCCAGAAAAAGCATCAGGCAGTCACACGCTGTGTGTTATACACATGACTGTTCAGCCAATCGCAGGCTTCAGCCACTATGGAAGAACCACTGCTGAAGCCCGTGATTGGCTGAGCAATCATGTGCACAATGTCATGTGACACTTGCTGGCTTCTTCTAGGTTCTAAGCAGGGGGCCTTCAGCACTGGACGAGGAGTATCCATTTTAAGTCTGTAATTTTTTTTTTAAGTCCTGGGAAATTCCTTTAATTTATTAAGTCTGGATTAATTTTGGGTCGGTACCGGGTCTGAATTAGTTTTGAGGTCTGATCTGGGGTCTCACTTCATTTCATTGTCTAATCATATTCGGGTCTGACTTCTTTGTGGGGTCTGATCTGGGGTCCCACTTCATTGTGGGGTCTGACTTCATTGCTAGGTCTGACCTGGGGTCTCACTTCATTTCGTTGTCTAATCATATTGAGGTCTGACTTCTTTGTGGGGTCTGATCTGGGGTCCCACTTCATTGTGGGGTCTGATCTGGGGTCTCACTTCATTTCATTGTCTAATCATATTCGGGTCTGACTTCTTTGTGGGGTCTGATCTGGGGTCCCACTTCATTGTGGGGTCTGACTTCATTGCTAGGTCTGACCTGGGGTCTCACTTCATTTCGTTGTCTAATCATATTGAGGTCTGACTTCTTTGTGGGGTCTGATCTGGGGTCTCACTTTATTTGGGGGTTTCCCTTCATTGTGGTGTCTGGTCAGTTGAAATTTATTTTGGTATCTGGTCTAGACTGATTTAGGTGTTTGTTCTGGAACCTGAACTTATTTAGGGGTCTCGTATGGGGTCTGAATTTCGGGGTCCGGTCAGAGAACTCATGAAGATAACCCTTGATCGCCACAGATCCAGCTTTTCTAATGCCCCTTCATCAGCGCTTCTCAAAGGTGGAAGAACAAAATAAATGAGAAGGATGTGCAGTAATGTACAGACGGGCCCATGCACCAAAGCAGAGTATCATGGTAGAGCGATGTACTATGGGAGACAATGGGGCTTATTTACTTAGAATGGCGTTTCACATGCTGATCTAGGCAGAACCCACCGCCTGGCTACTCTTGCGCCTCGTGGTCCCATCTGGAGGCACCTCTGTCAGATAGGGGCTGGAGGAGATTCTTGCTATAATCTACAACAGTTTCTGGTGTTAATTATAGTCAATGTGATGGACCATGTATGGCCACACCCTCTAAAGCTAGGACACACCCACTGTTGGAGAAAGAGGCAGGGCCCAGTGTACTTTGGTGTGCAAATGTGCTCAATGGGGATTAAGTGCTCCATATTGGGGCTAATACACATGGATTTATGTGCAATTAGGTTCGCTATTACCGCATAGTTGCGCATGAACAGGGTTTTGTACTTTATCGGGCCATCCAAATTCCGCGCCATAGCGCACGAGTTTGAAAAGAAAAAGCGGGAAGATAGGTCTGTATTATTAATGGGTGAGAATGCCACAAATGCAATGAAACCATTGGTTTTTTTTGTCTCGTTTTGTGGACGTGATTATCACAGGCGCATTACGGGACTAGATCACGCCCATCTGAAGAAGCCCTAACATAAAAAATATGTGTATAGAATACGAAGTGTATATACGCCCGGGGGAATGAGCCCTTTAATTACCTATCCTATGTACAGTTGTGGTACAACCCCTTTAAAGGGAGCTTGTCTCCACCGAACACCACCAATGACTAAGTTATGGTGCCGTACAGTCAGGTGACGTGGCGCCGGGGGGGATATTTTTTGAGGAGCGCAAATCCTAATGATGATCTAATTGTGACTCCATAAGAAAGAGTTTAAAAAAAAGACGTTCTTCACTTTTCCCAAATTCAAACTTGTTAGCCAAGACTGGATTTGGATTCTCTCTAATCAAGCAGCGACCTTCCCCCATCCTATAGATCACGTAAAGATACCTCCATGCTAATGATATAAACGACATGCAAATCAAGATGTAAAACTAATTAGAGGTGCCAATTAGCGTCCGTGCCGCCACCTCTGCCGCGCTCGGGCCTGTTCCCCCAGTTGTCCGGTAGTCAGGGCTGGTAGGGGTCTCGGGTGGTGTAATTGCAGCTCCTCTGATCAGGGTGGCAGGAGGTTCGCTTTTATCTTGTCTCAAGGAAAAGGGTTTTATTATATTTTTCCTTTTGGTGAAAACACAATCTGCCGTCTTCAGACGAGGCCTTAATTAGACGAGATTTAATTGATAGGAAATAGCGGCTCTTTTTTTAACTAATAAATCAGCAAATAAGAAGAAAAGGCTGAAAAGTTTTGGAAATTTAAAGTTGCAAAAGTGAATCTCTAAATTAATGCAATTTTGTGACCAGCAACTTATACCGACTCATCTCTTAAAGGGGATGTCCAGGAAATCAACACAACGGCCTCCATCGGAACGGCCTGCGAGAAAACTGCCCTAGAAGAGGTGAGTGCATCCTTAGACTGGAGAGATAAAGGGGCGGTGCAGGCGCAGAGCCTCCTACCCCACTGTCAGGGTAAACACCCACTAGCGTTTTTTTTTCTGCTGCGAATTTGCTGCTATTTTGTCTTCCAATTGTCAATGGGACTATCTAATGTTAAAACCGCAACGCAACGCAACTTTGCAGTTTGAGGGCTCAGTCACACGGGCGTTTATTGCCGCGATTTGCGCATGCGTCCGGCGATTTTTTAAAACCATTGCTTTGCAATGGTATCGGACACATGAGCGCTTTTTATGCGCTCGTCCGATAAATTAGAGAACAGAAATCGCAGATCGCACCTATCTGCGATCTGCGATTCCTGTTCTCTTCTCTATATGCGCTCATTGGGGCCGGCGGCAGCAGCGCCGACCCCAATGAGAACATATAGAAGACAAATCATTCTTCTCTGCCACAGCTGGAACAGCTGTGGCAGAGAAGAACGATGTTTGCCCATTGAATTCAATGGAGCCGGCAATACAGCAGGTTCCACTGAAAGCAATGGGCTGCCGGCGTGCGCGGGGTTAATTGTCGGGAAGGGGTTAAATATATAACCCCTTCCCTGCAATGCATCCTGAAAAGTGAAAAAATAAAAAAAAAGGATGTACTCACCTGCTCCCGGCAGCCTGAGATCCCCGCGGTCGTCCTGCAGTGGGTGTGAAGGGGGTGTGACTCAGGCTGGCCCCTGATTGGCTCAGCCTGAGCCAATCAGAGGCTGATCTCAGTCACACCCATTCATGAATTCATGAATGGGTGTGACTGAGACTTGCCTCTGATTGGCTCAGCGCTGAGCCAATCAGGGGCAAGCCTGAGTCACACCCCCTTCACACCCACTGCAGGACGGCCGCCGGGATCTCCAGCTGCCGGGAGCAGGTAAGTACATACATTTATTTTATTTTTTCACTTTTCAGGATGCATTGCAGGGAAGGGGTTATATATTTAACCCCTTCCCGACAATTCATCCCACACTCGCCCGCAGCGCTTGCATTCAATGGAGCCGGCTGTATTGCCGGCTCCATTGAATGCAATGCGCTGGACAGCTCCGGCCCGTTTCTAATGAAACGAGGCTAGGAGCAGATTTTCGGGCGATTTTTCGGCTGATTTTTCGGCGCCGGTCACGCGATTTGCGCATGCGCATCCGTCATGCGATGCGCAAATCGCGTGAAAAAACGCCCGTGTGACTAAGGCCTTAACATTAGGAAGTCCCATTGACAATTGGAAGGAAAAATAGCAGCAAATTCGTAGCAGAAAAAAAACACTAGTGGGTGGTCACCCTTAAAGGGGTATTCCAACAACAAAACGCAACCACAAGTCTATACGGGATTTTAGCGGTTTCATTTTCACCACCTCTTTTCACGGACAGGATTTGTACCGTCACGAAAACAAAGGATCCCGCACAAAGTAACACTACGGATCAGCCGCTATCTTCCCGCAGTAATTTTCAAACACCTGCGCTCTGCCCTGGGTACGACCTGCCGGTGAACTGGAAGGAACTACCCTTATTCAGGCGCAACTACACACCGTAGCGGTCAGTGTAGTGGCGCCTAAAACAGTCTGAATAACTCCGAGCCCCATACTACTGATGAAGACAAGGACACAGTAGCACGTGCACACAAATACTCCTACACAAGGACATATGGGCAGTATTATAGCAGTTATATTCTTGTACATAGGGGGCAGTATTATAGTAGTTATATTCTTGTACATAGGGGGCAGTATTATAGTAGTTATATTCTTGTACATAGGGGGCAGTATTATAGTAGTTATATTCTTGTACATAGGGGGCAGTATTATAGTAGTTATATTCTTGTACATAGGAGGCAGTATTATAGTAGTTATATTCTTGTACATAGGGGGCAGTATTATAGTAGTTATATTCTTGTACATAGGGGGCAGTATTATAGTAGTTATATTCTTGTACATAGGAGGCAGTACTATATTCGTTATATTCTTGTACATAGGGGGCAGTATTATAGTAGTTATATTCTTGTACATAGGGGGCAGTATTATAGTAGTTATATTCTTGTACATAGGAGGCAGTACTATATTCGTTATATTCTTGTACATAGGGGGCAGTATTATAGTAGTTATATTCTTGTACATATGGACAGTATTATAGTAGTTATATTCTTGTACATAGGAGGCAGTACTATATTCGTTATATTCTTGTACATAGGGGCAGTATTATAGTAGTTATATTCTTGTACATAGGGAGCAGTATTATAGTAGTTATATTCTTGTACATAGGGGCAGTATTATAGTAGTTATATTCTTGTACATAGGAGGCAGTACTATATTCGTTATATTCTTGTACATAGGAGGCAGTATTATAGTAGTTATATTCTTGTACATAGGAGGCAGTATTATAGTAGTTATATTCTTGTACATAGGAGGCAGTATTATAGTAGTTATATTCTTGTACATAGGGGGCAGTATTATAGTAGTTATATTCTTGTACATAGGGGCAGTATTATAGTAGTTATATTCTTGTACATAGGAGGCAGTACTATATTCGTTATATTCTTGTACATAGGAGGCAGTATTATAGTAGTTATATTCTTGTACATAGGAGGCAGTATTATAGTAGTTATATTCTTGTACATAGGGGGCAGTATTATAGTAGTTATATTCTTGTACATAGGGGGCAGTATTATAGTAGTTATATTCTTGTACATAGGGGGCAGTATTATAGTAGTTATATTCATGTACATAGGGGGCAGTATTATAGTAGTTATATTCTTGTACATAGGAGGCAGTATTATATTCGTTATATTCTTGTACATAGGGGGCAGTATTATAGTAGTTATATTCTTGTACATAGGAGCAGTATTATAGTAGTTATATTCTTGTACATAGGGAGGCAATATTATAGTAGTTATATTCTTGTACCTAGGAGGCAGTATTATAGTAGTTATATTCTTGTACATAGGAGGCAGTATTATAGTAGTTATATTCTTGTACATAGGAGGCAGTATTATAGTAGTTATATTCTTGTACATAGGAGGCAGTATTATAGTAGTTATATTCTTGTACATAGGGGGCAGTATTATAGTAGTTATATTCTTGTACATAGGGGGCAGTATTATAGTAGTTATATTCTTGTACATAGGGGGCAGTATTATAGTAGTTATATTCTTGTACATCGGGCGCAGTATTATAGTAGTTATATTCTTGTACATAGGGGCAGTATTATAGTAGTTATATTCTTGTACATAGGAGCAGTATTATAGTAGTTATATTCTTGTACATAGGAGGCAGTATTATAGTAGTTATATTCTTGTACATAGAGGGCAGTATTATAGTAGTTATATTCTTGTACATAGGGGACAGTATTATAGTAGTTATATTCTTGTACATAGGGAACAGTATTATAGTAGTTATATTCTTGTACATAGGGAACAGTATTATAGTAGTTATATTCTTGTACATAGGGGGCAGTATTATAGTAGTTATATTCTTGTACATAGGAGCAGTATTACAGTAGTTATATTCTTGTACATAGGTGGCAGTATTATAGTAGTTATATTCTTGAACATAGAGAGCAGTATTAGAGTAGTTATATTCTTGTACATAGGGAGCAGTATTATATTAGTTATATTCTTGTACATAGGGGCAGTATTATAGTAGTTATATTCTTGTACATAGGGGCAGTATTATAGTAGTTATATTCTTGTACATAGGAGCAGTATTATAGTAGTTATATTCTTGTACATAGGAGCAGTATTATAGTAGTTATATTCTTGTACATAGGGGGCAGTATTATAGTAGTTATATTCTTGTACATAGGGGACAGTATTATAGTAGTTATATTCTTGTACATAGGAGCAGTATTATAGTAGTTATATTCTTGTACATAGGGGCAGTATTATAGTAGTTATATTCTTGTACATAGGAGCAGTATTATAGTAGTTATATTCTTGTACATAGGAGCAGTATTATAGCAGTTATATTCTTGTACATAGGGGCTGTATTATAGTAGTTATATTCTTGTACATAGGAGCAGTATTATAGTAGTTATATTCTTGTACATAGGAGCAGTATTATAGTAGTTATATTCTTGTACATAGGGGGCAGTATTATAGTAGTTATATTCTTGTACATAGAGGGCAGTATTATAGTAGTTATATTCTTGTACATAGGGGGCAGTATTATAGTAGTTATATTCTTGTACATAGGGGGCAGTATTATAGTAGTTATATTCTTGTACATAGGGGGCAGTATTATAGTAGTTATATTCTTGTACATAGGGGGCAGTATTATAGTAGTTATATTCTCATACATAGGGGGCAGTATTATAGTAGTTATATTCTTGTACATAGGGCGCAGTATTATAGTAGCTATATTCTTGTACATAGGGGCAGTATTATAGTAGTTATTTTCTTGTACATAGGAGGCAGTATTATAGTAGTTATATTTTTGCACATAGGAGGCAGTATTATAGTAGTTATATTCTTGCACATAGGAGGCAGTATTATAGTAGTTATATTCTTGTACATAGGAGGCAGTATTATAGTAGTTATATTCTTGTACATAGGGGGCAGTATTATAGTAGTTATATTCTTGTACATAGGGAGCAGTATTATAGTAGTTATATTCTTGTACATGGGAGGCAGTATTATAGTAGTTATATTCTTGTACATAGGGGGCAGTATTATAGTAGTTATATTCTTGTACATCGGGGACAGTATTATAGTAGTTATATTCTTGTACATAGGGAACAGTATTATAGTAGTTATATTCTGGTACATAGGGGGCAGTATTATAGTAGTTATATTCTTGTACATAGGAGGCAGTACTATATTCGTTATATTCTTGTACATGGGGAGCAGTATTATAGTGGTTATATTCTTGTACATAGGGGGCAGTATTATAGTAGTTATATTCTTGTACCCAGGGGGCAGTATTATAGTAGTTACATTCTTATATATAGGAGCAGTATTATAGTAGTTATATTATGGTACATAGGAGGCAGTATTATAGTAGTTATATTCTTGCACATAGGGGGCAGTATTATAGTAGTTATATTCTTGTACATAGGGGGCAGTATTATAGTAGTTATATTCTTGTACATAGGAGCAGTATTATAGTAGTTATATTCTTGTATATAGGGGGGCAGTATTATAGTAGTTATATTCTTGTATATAGGAGGCAATATTATAGTAGTTCTATTCTTGTACATAGGAGGCAGTATTATAGTAGTTATATTCTTGTACATAGGAGACAGTATTATAGTAGTTATATTCTTGTACATAGGGGGCAGTATTATAGTAGTTATATTCTTGTACATAGAGGGTAGTATTATAGTAGTTATATTCTTGTACATAGGAGGCAGTATTACAGTAGTTATATTCTTGTACATAGGGGGCAGTATTATAGTAGTTATATTCTTGTACATAGGGGGCAGTATTATAGTAGTTATATTCTTATACATAGGGGCAGTATTATAGTTGTTATATTCTTGCACATAGTGGGCAGTATTATAGTAGTTATATACTTGTACATAGGGGGCAGTATTATAGTAGTTATATTCTTGCACATAGGGAGCAGTATTATAGTAGTTATATTCTTGTACATAGGGGGCAGTATTATAGTAGTTTTATTCTTGCACATAGGGGGCAGTATTATAGTAGTTATATTCTTGCACATAGGGGGCAGTGTTATGTTCATAGCTGTATTTTCCATCTAACAGAGCTGTGATCTGTCAGCACCACTAAGCAGAATATTGTATAGTACAGTTGTACAATTTTCATCACTTATTGCTCTATCTGCATATATCAGACTTTCATAAAGAATATTTTATTGTAGTCGGTAGTTGGATCAGTGGTTTTTATTGATTCCCTAAATTAAACCCAGATTCGCCCCGTTCCTTATTATAATTACTATTTTTACCTTCCTTTTCTAATAAAATGATAACCAGGGAACATGAAGCCGCCGTCTTACAGCCCTAATATGAAAGTCATCTGTTGAACCATCGATGAAATCATACAAGGGAGAATTTAACGGGCTCATCAATCTCCTCCGCGCCTCCTGGTATTCATAAGATACTCCAGAGTGTCGTCAGGTGTAATACTGGCATCACTTCACTGCCAGGATAGATAGCGCTACTCAATCATTTCAGGTTACATACAGAACACTAAAGTCGGGTTTTCTTGCACCATTAAATCTATTACTTAACCCCTTAGTGACGCTGCCTAGCTGGGGTTTAAGGACGCAACGATTTTTGGGGTTTTTTAATCATCGCTTTTCAAAAGCCATAACTTTTTTTTATTCTCCATGAACACGGCCGTATGAGGGTCGGATTTCTTTGCAGGGTAAGCTGGCGTTTTCATTGGTACCATTTTTTTTGTGTAGATATCATGTATTGCATAAGGGCAGGGAGAAAAAACACATCAATTCTACGTATTTTTTACAGCGTCAGTCTTGCAGCATAACTGACATGACGCGTTTTTTCTGCGGGTTGTTACGATTACAACAATACAAAAATTATTAATTTTTTAGGGTCCATCCCCCCCCCCCCCCCCCCGCACACACAATACTTTGCAGAAAATCCTTTTTTTTGCAACCCTGAATTCACAGTCCTGCAGCTTTTTTATTGTTCCATCGCTGGATCTCAGTGAGGGCTTGTTTTTTGCGTGACGAGCTGTAGTTTTTATCATGTTGGGATATATGTATGGCTTTTTTGATTGCTTTCATTGCGCTTGTCTGAGACGCAATGTGAACAAAAAAGCATTTGGGCTCATTTATTTTTTAAATAGCGATTGCAGTGCGTCATTAACAGTTTGTTCAATGTATTGTATGGGTCGTTATGGATGTGATGATACCAAACGTAGGTTTTTTCATTTCTGAAAAAGAGGGGGAAATGTGTAAAAAAAAAAAAAAGTATATGTTTTTTCTTATTCCTTCAACTTTTTAAAAATCTTTTTTTTTTACCACTTTTATTTTTAAGATCGCACTGATAATACACTGCAGTACTTCTGTTCTATAATGCATTATCTCTAATCATATCCATTACAGGCCATGGCAACACATCCTCTTTCCACAAGTACATGGTGGTGGGCTGATGATGTCACAAAAGGGGCGCCCTCCCTCTCTGAACCCTTTACAAGCCGTGATCAACATAGATTGAAGGGTTAACAGCGGGTGGTCTTACATATCTGCTGTTGCGGAGTGAGGCTGTCTGTCAGCCACAACCAGCTGTCGCAGTGGATGGTGCAGGCGCAGCTCCTGAGCTCACACCATCCATAGGACATAAGTCCACATCCGTTCGCAGGAATTGCTTCCCACCCAGGATGTACATTTATGTCCCAGGGTGGTAAAATGTTAAAGGGGTTGTACCATGACCGAGAGTTATTCCATATCCACAGTATAGGGAGAGACTTAAGATTGGTGGAGATCGGACTGCTGGGACTCGTAATAAACCTCACAATCGGGCTCTAGCATGTCTTGAAGTCGGGGCTCTTGCAGTCACACATACGCACCACTGCTACATTAACTTTAATGGCACTGCCCTTGAAATTAATGAAGCAGCTGCGTGCATGCATGACTGCCACTGTATTGTATGTGGGGAGCTTCAGGACCCCTGTTCTTGGGATCAGTTGCACCCCCAGTGATCAGAAAGTCATCCCCTATCTCCTATCTGTTTTGGCACAACCTCTCCTAAAGGTGTTGTCCAGTTGTAAACTATTGATGGCCCATCCTCAGAACATGCCATTAATAGTAGATCGTGAGGGTCTGCCACGCATGATCCCAGCCAATCACCTGTTTCCAGCCTGGCGCACTGGGCTGATTTCTGCAGAAAGTGGACAGCTCCATTCTTACTGCAGTGGTCAGGCTTGGTATTGCAGCAAAGTTCCCATTCATTTCAATGCCTGCAATACCAAATCTGGCTATTACAGTGAGAATACAACTGTCTGCTTTTTGCAAAAATCAGCTTACTGCACAGCAACATATGTATCTATCGTTGGACTCCTTTGCTATTGTATCCTACATCTCCCCTCCCCATCCCCAGTAGGTAGATCTCACATTCTGTATCTACCATGATTTCCAGCCTGCGTCTTACTAATGTCAGGTGTAATTCATCATATATCAATGTTTCTTCTTCCTGCGGACCGCGTTGTATTTTATTCCCCTTGAGATGTTGAGATGGGTAATCTTAGGGAGAAGTAATAATACGTATTATTAGACGAGGCTGTGTGTAATAACGGGCCGCGCTTCCGCACACGTATAACAGGTAATTTCACAGGTTTCTTTACATTCACTTCGATTTGCTCAAAGGGTTGAAATGAATCTGTCCACGGGGTACTTTAAGTCTTGTTTATGATGTATCAGCTGTAACAAGATGTTCCCTCGATATTGCCACAAAAGTACCGTCAGAAATCAATGTGGGGAGGCGGAAGGTGAAAAAAAAATGCAAAAAAAATTGGTGTTTCTATAGTAAAGGTCTAAAATATAGATACAATGTTCATACTTAAAGAGGATTTCCAAACATTTTTGGTGCACTGGCTCTAATCCGCATGAAGACCACCCTTCAAGGAGGCCCCTTAGCGCCCGCTCTCCAGGAGGCTGAAGGAGGCCCCCAATACGGTTTCCCATTGAGAAAGAGTTATGCCCCTTTCTGCGCCAGTGTAAGAAAAACCTACATATTCACCTTCTCTATCTCTGAAGCCGCTCTGGAAACCTTTCTACTACCGGGTAGGTGTACAGACACGTGACCGTACTGGCCAATCTTCGGTCTCAGACCAGAAATTGAGTGCAGAGGTCATAGCCGGTGAGTACACATCACCCAGAAGTAAGAAGATGCATTCCTGGGTGCTATTACTATATAAGGGGCATCAATGGGCACTATTATTATAGAAGGGGGCATGGAGGGGCACTATTACTAAAAGAGGGGGCACAAAGGGGCACTATTACTAAAGAAGGGGGCACTATTACTAAAGAAGGGGGCATGGAGGGGCACTATTACTACAGAAGGGGGCATGGAGGGGCACTATTACTAAAGGAGGGGGCACTATTACTAAAGAAGGGGGCATGGAGGGGCACTATCATGACTGAACTGCTACATATTGTGGACAGCCTTAATCTATGCCGGGGCTGGGGTCCATCACTCAGAATCCCCAACCGACCAGCTGTTCCAGCCATCATTGTCACTGGCTAAATACCCTAGGTATGGAGCAGAAGCAGATCACTTTGACGCCTATGTAATGACCAGCACTACTAATTGCAGGCGCAGCTCTAATTAATTTTTGAAAGTTATTGTAAGTAGCTACAATTCTTTTTCTAGAAGCTTCATCTCCATTGACACCTACTTCAGCTTCTTAACACCTTTTACTATATTTTTATTGAGTTACCATTACATTTGGATGTTGGACTGCTAGAGGAACCAATATGATGATGCAGACAACCACAAGAGAGCAAGCAGGAAGGTTCTAATTGGAATCATTGACCATTGGAGACATTTTTGGTTTAGTGTGGTACCACCTGAGCCGCATACCCGGTGGGTCTGATTTTATAACCTAGGCTGTCCTTATTTACTGTCACATTTGGCGCTACTAATATTGACCTTATATTTATATGATTTGGTCTAGATCTAGCTGTGGAGCTAGAGCCAAACAGAAAAATTGAGAATGTACTGGTTATCATTATCAAAGTTCTGAGCTCACCAACTACTACCCCATCATCTGTGTACCCGAGAGTTATTTCGGACATTCCCATAGTCGGTTCAGATACCGAAGGTGAATCCAGCAGCCATTCACCCCACTAACAACTCCCTTCAAGTAGGTTCATATGATCACCTGTCAGTGCCCCCTCACCTTGGCATAGCCGGCAAGATGGGCTCAAATGAAGTGGAGGTGCATCGTCTGACAGTAGACACCACAAAAGGGGAAAGAGAGTGGGCATCATCAGTGAGGAAATGCCCCCACCAAAACCAGACGCATGCAGAGCAGAGAGTCTGGCCAATATGAACTTGCCAGCACCTAAACCACCACTGAACTGGTCCACCATAGATGAGCCATTATCCCCATGGGAATAAAGAAAGGATATATGAGGTATATGCAGAGTCAAAGTCTGGAGAAGAACACTCAACTTAAGAACTACACTACTGAGGAACATCAGTGCCTCTACAGCTTTGGCGTATTTGTAATCTTACATTACAGTAAATTTGATGGACCATGTGTGGCCACACCCCCAAAACTAGGCCACACCCACTTTCTTAAGCAACGTGCCAAGACCTAGGGAAATAGTTCTAAATGCACTAAAAATTGCAACTTTTGTATGCCAGCTAACTGAGATACAAAGGATAATAGATCTACTCCATTCTGTGAAGCTCATTTACATACAACAATGTAGCAACACATAGAAATATACAAGAAAAGAGTCTCATGTTGCAGGAAAAAACTTGTATTTTTGGAGTCCACCCATCTGTGAGCGGCAGCGCATGCACATTATAGACCTACTTACATGCTTATTAGCGATGAATAGAAGGAGTGGGCAGCGGGCGCAATGATTCATATTCTGCCTTTATTTTCATCTTTTGTCTAAATCCTTCTCTAGAATAATCATATAAAAGAGGAAAGTTACATGACGGCCATTCGCCTCCTTTACAGTCCCAGGTACCACAATACTCATCGTTCATCAGGCGATGTTTTAAGCCGCCGTCTCTACTGCATTATGGTCCAATTACTGATTACAGGAGCTTTTCCTACATGCAGCGATTCTGCAGCACAAAAGCTAAAACCTCCAGATGCACAAAGCCATCCGAAGGGGAGGACAATGGGCTGCACCCATTAGTGGCTCATAGATGTCAGCAGGCGGCAATCACGCCATATTCACGGTGTAGATGCTTTGGTTACACTGGTACCTTTTCCAGGTCTAACAAGTACACCATGAGCAGCATTCCACAATTAAAGGGGCTTTACCACCTAAGACGTGTCCACAGGATAGGCAATAAATGTCTGATTGGGGGGTTCTGATTACTGAGACCGCCAGTGACCCAAGACCGGCGCACTTGTGTAAGGGGGTAGTGATGTCATGCTTCCTCCTTACACATAAAAGCAGCATACATCCACTTGCAGTGGCTGAGAGCCTAGAGGCTCCGTTCCCCTTCACCCAAAGAATCAGCCAGGAGAGCTAGGTGCCGGTGAAGGTCTTGACTGACCTGGTTGAGCAGCAGCACGGAAAAGAAGGTAGCCAATGGAGGCGCCGATACAAGTCCCCTGCCAGAGAGAATTGGTAGGGAGTGGGGCTTGATAGGCGCAGGAGGCACCATTTTGGAGAAGCCTCATGTGTGGCTGCAGGAGGTTCTGCCCCCCTAGCTGAAGTGAACACCCCACCTGGTCCGCCCACTTACCTCAACTTTTGGGATTCTTCTTTGTACCCTACAGTGGCATTTAAAAGGGATTTTCAGCTGCGCCACAAAGGAGCGAGTGGCAGCAGCACAAGTGCAGCAACAATATTTGCGGCTCAGCAGTAGACCGCAGAGGACTACATTATGATGTGGTGACAGCAGTAATCCAGGCAGTAGTGCAATGGCTGGAGCTGCTGAAAGAAAGACCACCAAGGGTCCTGATGACTTGGGAGGCCAAAAAAGTGTTGCATGATGGAGCACCCAAACGACTTGGTTGAAGGGCCCACAGCGAGTGGGAGGAAAGGGAGTCTCCCTCCCCATAATGCCGGATACCATGGCAGCGGAGCCAAGAATATGCTATACACACTCTTGGACTCTCAACAAAACTACCATGTGGCACCCTGATTCAATGTCACCAGGTCTTCTGGCCTGGTGACATTCTGTAAATCGATCATGTGGGCTTCTAATGTAGCGGTCGGATGAGTACTGTTTTTTACATACAATCCACCATGCACCCCTCCTCCCCCGCTTTAATCTTTGTCCAGACTCAAAAAACAATGACACAAAACAGTTTGTGAGGGAGTGACAACGTCGTGAAAGTTATTGTAGTGGCCCAGAGTTAACAGGGTCCCTCCATAATGTTAAATGTGTGTCTTGTGCAATGGTGTTGTCAGGGTCTTCTGTGTTGTATGCATTTGATGTGTATTGCACCTCTGCAGCACTGAATGAGTTAACATCTGGGTTATGTCTGGGAAATGTATCTTGTTGTATATCATGTGACTGCGTTTTATATATATGTTGGTGAGGATTTTAGAGAGAGCAGGCTTTTCCAGTTAGCAAGTGAGTGAGCCACACAGACACTGTCTGGTCTGTGTGGTCTAGAATGGAAGAGGCTGAGCGATGGCCTGAAGCCTGTCCTGGGCCTACGCTACTCAGGATGTGCCAGTGCCGCTATCCGTACTGAGTGAGAGAGAAGGAGAAGGAAGCCAGAAGAGTGTGTGATGACCGGTAGAGAGTAAGAAAGGAAGTGAGAGTTTGCTGGGAGAGGGATCTCACAGATAACTGGGACTGTGGATTGTCTAGATTACCCTGAGAAGTCCTCCCTGTCCCACCACCTTCTGGGAGTGTAAAGTGTTTCCGAACTGTTACTGTTATTTGTTGGAACTGTATTGGAATTGAGTAAAGAGACCTTACTGACCGTTCCCAGTTTGCCCAGAAAGTTATCCCTGTTTGTGGACTACTTTAGTCATGCTTCAAGAATTCACTGCAGTGGATGGAACGGTGGCGTCACGAGTGACAATGGCGCCCGTGTTACTGCACGAAGAAGACAGCTGCACTGCAGGTGCATACGACTCTCGGCACCGCCGGAAGAAAGAACACATGACCAGCAATGGATCTGGTCATGTGTTCTTTCTTCCGGCGGTGCAGAGAGTCATCCGCACATGCAGTGCGGCCGTCTTATCGTGCAGTAACACGGGCGTATGCGGATGGAACTCACACGTGTTAATAATACATTGATTTCAATGTGTTTGTTCACATCAGCAATTATTCTCTCGCGGCGATGCTTGAAAAGTCGCTTCATTATTTCCGATGGGGTCTTAAAAAAAAAAATCACAACGCGCTCACAAACCATGTGATTTGCCTGCGATGCGATTTTTTTACCATTGAAAAGTATTGGAAGCTCTTGAGATATTTTCATGCACATAAAAAAACGTGTGTGAAAATCGCAAGAACATACAAGGCGATGCATTGCTCAATCAAAACCTATCCTGCTTGCATCCAGAATTGCAATTTTACAAGAGAGAGGGGAGATCTCTCTCTCCCTCTCTCCCTCCGCTCCACCCTGCTGATTGCCGCAACTCACCTGTCACCCGCACCGGCAGCCGAACCTTTTCATCCGAGCGGGTAGGTACTCGCTAAGGGCAATGCTCTATCGAGCAATTGTCCTTAGCGAGTATGCTCACTCATCTCTTAACCTTTCCCAACAACGTTGGCTGCTGCACCGCCTCAGAAGGGGTCCGCAGACCTAGAAACAGACGCCAGTACTAGTAACACCCCGCCTATTAGAAGAGGATTCCAGTTTCTTTTCGGTGCCCCCTCCTAGAGCTACAGTAGGTTTTTGCTGTAATCTATTCCAGTTGTGGTGAAGATTATAGTAAGTGTGATGAGCCACGCAGCCACGACCACTAATACTTGGCCCCACCTATACATTGAAAAAATGACCAAAAAGTCATTGGCAGCTTTGGTGAACTTTCCAAGATTCCAACTTTTGAATACGAGAATTTTGGCATCCGGGTGATGATAAATAGATCTAAATGTGCATTCTGACAGGTTTTCAGTGTGTAGTTTCGACAATAGCAATTCTAAGTCCAGACTTTGGATGAGGCGGCTCTGCTTCCTCTCTCCCAGCAGGAAGTAACAGCACTACCTCAAGTATCAACAAGCAGACACATTAACCAAACCCTTCCCTCTTTATGACTGAGAATCTGAAAGTCTAGCAATCAAGTGAAACACGGGCAGCTTTGGCAATGATAAAAAACAATTCCATTTTTACTTTTGGGAGAGGGGTGTGGGGGAGGGGGTATTATCATTTCCAGAGTGTTGCTATAAGCAAATAAGCTTCATTCTCAATATGTCTACATGTTTGTGTTTCTTTTAAAATGATTCCACTAAAATACAAAGAAGAAAAGCAAGCACTACGGGCTTCAGGAAAACAAAGGCAGCTTTCTGGCACAGTTCATCCCTCAGGCATGGGAGATAAAAGTGTATTATTGTGCAGGTATAATAGTGCTCGGAGTACTCTGATTATAGGCCTTCACTGAACACTGTTTCTTTTCATCTCTTTGAACCGTCCATTGCAAAGGTTTCTTCGTATCTGCATATCTGCAGATAATATAGTATTCAGCTGACGCATTTTTCAGACTGGTTTTTGTTTTGAAAAGGCAAATAATATTCAAAAAGACCAAAAGACGATCTGGCTTTGGGGCAAGCTGAATAAATGTTACTAAAATGGATGCCGTCTGTGCGCTAGTCATACATTCATAGGGAAAGAGAATGTCCCCTCCTTCACTTCTACTCTCGAATGTATCAGGGGGCTCACAGCCTCTATTAATAATCTTTGGTGATGAAAAAGGTAAAAAAAAAATCATATATTTTCCAAAAAGTAAACTAAAATTTAAAAAACAGGTAGAAAAAAATAAGAACTCTCCTTGTATTAACAGCCAGGCGTGGAATCGGGGTGAGGTCACGGCGTCAATTCCAGCCCATGTGATCCAGACACCAATGCATGTTCACTGTCATCTTGGTGATGGACGCCAACATGAACCCGTGTGTTGGATTGGTGGTCTGGGAGGCGTGCCCAGCTGGCCAATCAGCACTTGTCTGTACACATTTATTCTGGCTCCTCCTCCTGGAGGACACCAGTTGTATTTCTACTCTGAAGGTGTTGCTGATCTAGTCGGCGGCTCCTGTCCTGTTCTACTATCAGATAAGTTTGGAGTTAAGGATACTTGGGGTGTTGTAGCATCTACCTCCTGACAAGTGTTATTTCCTCATTGGTAGTTCATTGTGCGCTTGTTTAACATCTATACCGTATTTATTGTAGCAAACATTATCCCTATTTTCCAAGTAGGGGGTGTCAGGGTCACCCCAGGTTCCTGATGTGGGTTGCCCTTATCAGGGCGAGCGCTCTGCTTCTAGGTAGGGTCTCTGCAGTAGCAGGTTAGGGTCAGATTTTCCGCTCCACTTGTTTTAGTTATAAATATTTTGTGCTCTCTGTGCTAGTATATTGTGTATAGATTTATCCTTTAAGGGCAACTAATTACGTCTGATCTGGACAAGTGACCCGTGTCAAGCTCCCTAAAGGGCCTGTTGCTCAACCGGGCAGGGTGTCCCCGGTAGCTTTACACCCTGTTAAAAAAAATGATGCCCTCTGTTTTTATTGATCCAGAACGCCAAACTACCGAAAGTTCTGCTTTTGCAGCGCCCAGTACACTTCTTGATCCGGTGCACTGATGTACAGAAGAGCCGTCTCTTGACTTATTTCTCATGTTCTAAAAAAAAAAAAGTCTAAAAATCTTTTCCAATCTAAAAGACAATGAAAAACACAATTAAAAAGAAAGTTCCTTCTCAAAGTCAATAGCACGGCGGCGTATCTCAGGCGCCGAGTGGAGAAGAGTCGCCCTGCAGATATCTGCCGCGCACTATTTACATTCCTCCAGAGGACTTGTGAAGTAAGAGTTTAATTAATACGGCTACAGAGCTAACAATAAATTATTGAAGCAGTTAGAAGAGGTAAACTTTAAGATTCATGAATATAATGAGCGATCTCCAAGGCTCCGAAACGCGCCTTCTCCTTAATGTTAACTGCTGCTGGAGAGAAGCGCTGTAAAGTACGATTGATTCCCGAAATTTATTTATAATTACTCTGAGCCGTGTTATTGAAGTTAATGGCATCATCTGGGGAAGTTCCTTGCTACGCCATCCCTCAAATGACGACGCTTGAATGGATTTTTGGCTCCCTGCTCATGTTACGCTCGCGCACGTAACTCTTTCCTTCAAAAACATTACCCAATGACACTTTATTCATTGCAAATGATCGATTCTGCCACCCGAGCAGGAATGCAAGGAGCTGATGCAGATGAATTTAAGACATACGCTGGGGTTTGAGGTGGGGGGGGGGGGGGGGGCTGACAAGTACGAGCCCCGGCTGATGGGCCTCAATACGGTACATTGCTAGTGATGAATAATGCATCTTCACATCACTCCCACATCATTTACCTTTTCTTCTGCTTTGCCGGGATTGATTTTCACATCACACACAGCAGCATTAATTACACAAGAGGGAGGGTATTGTTTAGGTGGTGAGAAGGAACAGAAGGGAGCTGCGGCTTACTGCTGGGGGTCCGTCCTATGTCCCAAAAAGTTGGCAATTTAAGTCACTTAATTATCCTCAGGGGCGGATCAGCCATAGACTCTACTGGGAAGAAATCCTGGTGGGCTGGTCAAGTCAGGGGCTCAACTCGCCGTTCCTCCGCATGGATGGGATATAACAGCAGACAACCTGTTCCAGCGCCATTGTGTCTAAGAGAAACAGAAAGACGAGACTCCAGCGGGCAAAAGAGCGCAAAACTTGTATCACTGAGCAGCGGAGAAACATCTCCTAGTCAGATGGGTCTGTTGCTCCGTGCTGATGGTAAGAATTTGGCGCAAGCAGCATGAATTGCTGACCCCTTCCTGTCAGCCGGTCAGAACAGGTCAACACCGTCATCTAACCTGCAGCAACTACAAGAAGCTTCCTGTCCACAGGGGCCGGTATTCCTGCAGAACCATTTCATAATGTAGTGGAACTGCTGCACTTCTAAAGGCGGAAGGAGTCCAATGCGCTACTAAATGGGGGTCTATAATAAAGGGGCCATTCAGTGTATAGTAATGTCTTTGGTGGCCCTTTAAGTAAAATAAAGTCATTCTCTGTCCACAGGATATCCACAGGATAGGGTTGGTGAGGGTCTCACCGCTGAGACCCCCGCTGATCTGAAGAACGGGACTCCCGTGTCCCGCTCTCATGTTCCTGCGGCGGTCGCTTCTCTCCCCGCAGTGATGTCACTTTGAATGGAGTGCTGGTCATGCAAGCACAGTCAGCGCTCCATTCATTTCAATGGGGCTGACAGAAGTACCCGAGTGGCGGTCGCTTGACTATATCAGTAGTTCCATTCAAAGTGAATGGAGCTCTAGTGTGCTTCGTGACCAGCCCTTCATTCAGTCTCCTCCTCATTGCAGGGGGGGCAGTAACCCCGGCAGTGAGGAGGACAGGGAATACGGGACCCCCGTTCTCAAAATAAGAGGGGGTTTCACTACTAAGACCCCCAATATCAGCGAGTTATCCCCTATCCTGTGGGGAGGTGTAACGTGTAATTCTGGTACAACCTCTATAAGTAAAGAAAATGTTCAATTCCACCTGGCGCCCGTCTTGAATCTTGCAGTTTACCAGGCGAGCTTTGTATAATGTGCTCCTGCTTTAGCACGATTTCTCACCGGCGCGGGGTTTTATGTGTAATTGACCTGTCGTCCTCCGGTCCTTTCTTACAGACTCACAATTACTATTTGGTGATTTTCTTCATTTAGAGAACGGTATGTGAAAATTGCTTTATCGCTCTTGATCAGAATGAGAAAATCTGCAGAATACAATGTGCCGGTTCTCTGGTCTGGTCCTGCGTAACCTTGTAAATGGATTCGTACAGCAATATTTACAGGGATTATACTGAGGACTCGGGCGTGGAGTTTAATTTTGAATTTAATTTCACAACTTTTTGACCAAGTTTTTTAAAAAGTTCACATAGGTCTTTATGCTGGTGATGGGCTTGCACCCTTAAAGTTGGCCATTAATTTAAAGGAGTTGTCTAGTTGTAAACTATTTGTGGGCGGCCTATCATTACCATAGCCTATCAATACTAGATTGGTGGGGGTCTGCGGCCGAGGACCCCCTCTGATCATCTGTTGGTGCCGAGCTGGTGAACTTATGTACTGAGTCGATTTATGCAGGAACACAGCTCCGTTCCCCCTGTAGTAACTCACCGGCTTGGTGTTATAGGCAAAGTACACATTGAAGTGAATGAGAACTTAACCTGCAATGCCAAGGCTGGCCACTGCTGGGGAACGGAGCTGTCTGCTTCCTTCATAAATCAACTCAGTACATAAGTGCACCAGCTCGGCCAACAGATGATCAGAAGGCTTCGTGGGCAGCAGACCCCAGCTAATCTACTAGTGATAGGCCATCAATAGTTTACAACTGAACAACCCCATTAATACAATGATCAGGGGAAATGCAGATGATCAATCGTCCGTGGGATCGCTCGTATGATTGTGGATCGCTTGTGGGATAGTTTGTACTATGGGATACAAAGAATCCCACACTTCCATGAGCAACAAAGAAGAGGCTTATTCAGAGAGAAAGACACGGGTCCAGAGTGGTGTAATAACATAAAAGATGTAACACTCATCTACCCGCACTGCCCTTCCTTTGGCCTTTACTTTCCCCACTAATATTCATTTCCAGGAGAATGTTCTGATGGTCTTGTGATTACTGCAGCCAATCACCGGCTTTGCTGCAGTGATCACATGACTCTGTTAGGACATGTAATTTTAAGTGAAGACTAACAGGGGCCACGGAGGAATGGGAGTGGTGGGAGACTTATTTTATGTTAATACAGAGAGATTTGTCCTATATAGCAAATGATTGCTGAGATTTCAGTAGATGATAAGATGCCCTTACAATTTGATCAGCGGTTGGCCCCAATTTTCCAACAGTATAAAGCACATCTTGGTCTGCCATAGTCCATCACAAATGTTAATTTGTTACTTTTTGAGGGAGCGATCATCCAAAACAATGCTCTAAAAATAACTAGCTCATAAGTATGGCGCTTGTAGAGATGAGCGAGCACCAAAATGTTCGAAATTTTCGCGATGTTCGAGGGTTCGTTTCGAATAACGAACCCCATTAAAGTCAATGGGCGACCCGAGCATTTTTGTATATCGCCGATGCTCGCTAAGGTTTTTGTTTGTGAAAATCTGGGCAATTCAAGAAAGTGATGGGAACGACACAGCAACGGATAGGGCAGGCGAGGGGCTACATGTTGGGCTGCATCTCAAGTTCACAGGTCCCACTATTAAGCCACAATAGCGGCAAGAGTGCCCCCCCCCCCCCCGCACTGTCAGCGTAAAGATTGTTCTCCTCTGCCATAGCTAACAGCTGTGGCAGAGAAGAACGATGTTTGCCTATTGAATTCAATGGAGCCGGCAATACAGCAGGTTCCACTGAAAGCAATGGGCTGCCGGCGATCGCAGGATGAATTGTCGGGAAGGGCTTAAATATATAAGCCCTTCCCTGCAATTCATCCAGAAATGTGTTACAATAAAAATATATACCAGCGTATAAGGCGACGGGGCGTATAAGACGACCCCCCAACTGTCACCTTATACGCCGGCAATACAGTGGAGCAAAGAATAAAAATCATTACTCACTTCTTCTGACGTTCTGCGGTGCTCCTGCAGGCTGTCGCTCCCTCCTGGTCCACGGCAGAACATTGCTTTCTGGACGCAGGGCTTGAAATCCCCGCCTCCAGAAACACAGCCAATCACAGCCATTCAATGACATCATTGTCATTGGCTGTGATTGGCTGAAGGCACGTGTGTTTCTGGAGGCGGGGATTTAAAGCCCTTCGTAGAGAAATCAATGCTCTGCCGGGAACCAGGAGGGAGCGACGGCCTGCAGCAGCGCCGCAGAACGTCAGGAGAAGTGAGTAATGATTTTTATTCTTTGCTCCACTGTATTGCCGGCGTATAAGGTGACAGTTGGGGGGTCGTCTTATACGCCCCGTCGCCTTATACGCCGGTATATATTTTTATTGTAACACATTTCTGGATGAATTGCAGGGAAGGGGTTATATATTTAAGCCCTTCCCGACAATTCATCCCGCGCACGCCGACAGCCCATTGCTTTCAGTGGAACCTGCTGTATTGCCACTCCATTGAATTCAATGGGCAAACATCGCTCTTCTCTGCCACAGCTGTTACAGCTATGGCAGAGAAGAATGATTTCTCTTCTATATGTTCTCAATGGGGTCGGCGCTGCTGCCGCCGGCCCCATTGAGCGCATATAGAGAAGAGAACAGAAATTGCAGATCGCACATAGGTGCGATCTGCGATTTATATGGCCTAAGAAGGACCGTTGGGGTTCTTGAAACCTAAAATACTCCTAACGCTCTCCCTATAGCAGCTCCACCAAGATATCACTTTCCCTGAACTAATGTCAGAATGCATCTGTGGCGAGCCGCGGGAGGGGCAGATTTTAATACTCGGGTGACACCTGATCTCGCCAGCCACTCACAGCAGGGGGGTGGTATAGGGCTTGAACGTTGCAGGGGGAAGTTGTAATGCCTTCCCTGTCTTTCTATTGGCCAGAAAAGCGCGCAAATTTCTCAGGGAAGAAAATGAAAGTAACCCGAACACCGCGTGGTACTCGTCACGAGTAACGAGCATCCCGAACACCCTAATACTCGAAGGAGTATCAAGCTCGGACGAGTATGCTCGCTCATCTCTAGGCGCTTGTCAAAGCAGCCAAATAGGCTACTCCCTACTGTAAATGGTGAAACAATTGACAATTGGCAATAGGTATCGAAACAGAACTGTCTATATATTGGATGTTGCCCTGTGCAGTACCCTCTGTTGGCACCCCATCAACAATATTGCATATTACAGTCATAAAGTGCACAAATAACCAGACTATATAGTGTCTAATCATGTGTTATACAATAAGGTGCTCAAACGTTGCAATCTGTGGAAATCTACCCTAGGGCTGGAGAATGCATCTGTAGACCAAGAGGCAGGGAACGGGGAGCCTAACACTACCCTGGGAGGTTCAGATCCCATCAAGGACAACATCTGCATGGCCTTTAAAAAACACCATACAGATGTTGCCCTTGGTCAGATTTGAACCTAGAAAGTTAGCACTACAAGGCAGCAGCGCCAACTACCGAGCCGCCATACTTGTCCTTTTGTTTCCAGAGAAGGAGAAAAAAAGAGAACAAAAAAATCTCCATACAGAAGTTGCTCTTGGTCAGATATGAACTCCAGCGCTGCAAGCCAACAGTGCTAACCACTGAGCCACATCCATTGAAGAGGAGGCATCACCACCATCACGCATTAGGGAGATTCTGGAGGCCAAATTAGTGCACCAGATTTTTACTCCCATTGAGTTTAATGTGAATTAGGATCAAGTTGTCCAGATTCACAATAATTTTCGAAATTTCTGTCTGGTCACTCCCGACCCAAATATTCCAGTAATTGCTCCTCGATACTCCTGGACAACCCCTTTAAGATCAGCAGTGGTCACAACCCTCAGATGCCAGACATTCAGCGGTGCCGCCTGATGCGCCCTCAGGACTCCAGATACAAGTGGACAAAATCCATTTCAGTAATCGGTGCCAGGCAGCTGCTGCCATGACAATGACACTCCGAGATGCCAAGGACGAGATGGAATAACTGTACTTTGGGTCCTCTATGAAAGACGTAGCGGAACTGGAGAGGGTTCACAAGCGGGTGACCAAAGTAATTATGGGAATGAGCGGATTACAGCACTTAGGAAGAGAAGTCAAATTAAAACACTTGAGTTTGTAAAAAAAAAAAAGACGGCTTAGAGGAGACTTAATTACTGTGTACAAATATATCAGAGGTCAGTGCTCAGAGCCGTCTAATGACGCTTCTCATGCTAAACCCTGCATCCAAGACGAGGGGGTCCGCTACGTCTAGAAGAAGGGGTCACAATAAGAGTAGATGCGATTCTTAATAGTAAAAGCCGTGAGACTATGGCACTCTCTGCCGAACTATGTGGAAGGTCTGGGTCAGAGCAGCCCCGAGCCCTGAAGTGTTAAAAATGCCCCCCCCAACCATCAAATACAATTTAGAGGCACTGAAAGCCCCCATAGACAAGATACCCAACACATGTTTGTGCCATCGAGACTTGTTTGAAGTGGCAGAGTAATAGTGGCCCCAATAGTAAGTGTTCCCCTAGGTGGCCCCAAAGTAATAGTAACTTCTTTAATGGCCCCAGTAATACTAGCACCCCCGTTAGTGGCCCTTGTAGTAATAGTGTCCCTCATAATGGCCTCAGTAGTAATAGTATCCCCTATAGTAGTCCTAGTAGTAATACTGAACCCCATAGTGGTCAAATTATTAATAGTGACCCGAATAGTAGTGACCCCATAGTGGCCCCAGTAGTGCTCCACATAGCAACCCAACAAGCAATTACGTCACTCAGCCTGCAGCTTTGGTCTGGCGGCAGCCGCAGCCGCTGTGATCAGTCTGTAAATACTTGTATTCTCCATAAATATCTTCTTAAAATTCTACTTTGTATCATTCCTCTGGAAATATATTGACAACTGGGCGTTACTCATGTCACTGATGATTTGTACAGACACGCCCCTTTGTTGAGGGTGCAATGGTAATACCCAATTGTTAATTTATTCGTATGTTGCCAGGAGGAATAACGGGAATGGTGCAACAAAGAGTTCTAAGAAAATATGATACAAAATGGTTATTTTGCGGGAAATGCAAGTATTTACTAAAACAGATCTGTCAAGTGAGCCGGACGGGGCGACTAACGGTAAGTGGTAATCTCTAGTAATGCCTGCACTGGAGTGAGCACCGCTGCCGGCGCCGGGGCCCTCGCACTAATCACAATGTGGCCGGGCTCAGGTCACATATAACAGCATCAAGAGATCCTTCCAGAAAGCCGCAAGGCCTCCTATGTAATTAATGTGGTGGTAACGGCGGCGAAGTCTCCTAAACACTCCATTATACACAGCGCTGGAAGGGAAGCAGAGCGGCAGCCAGCGACGCCATCCGCTGCGCGCCCCGTCGCAGTCTCAGCATGGATTTCGCCTTCACCGCTCTGAGAAGTCCTAATCCTGACACATAAATATGAAGCGCGTCGGGTGTTCGGGGGCACCTGCCGGCCTCGCTCTGTTTGACACAATGCTAGATTCCGAAAGGTTAGAAATCCAATATGTGGATATTTGCAGATCATCATCATCTGATAATGGGTGAAAAATAAATAACGAGCGGGCCGTCTCCTGCGCCCTCGGGTCATTCTTCAGAGATAATGCGTGGAAAAATGGAGGAAATAATAAAGAAGGCATGAAGGAAAGTGATGTGTCTCCAGGTTATATGAGATAAGGCAGCCAGGCATCGCGTTCAATCACCCAGGACTACAGGAGGCGGCTGCAGATGCTGATTCTCCGCTTCCCTAATGGAGCTTCTAGCAGCCAGAATGTTCAGCTGGGATACGAGAGGTTAACTTTAATTGGGTCAAAGAAGGCACAAAAATAATGCGGAATAGAAAACTCTGGAGAAAGTTACATTCTATGGATTGTTTTTTACGAAGTCTGTATAGATTGATAAGAAATAGATGACAGATAGACAAGAGATAGATAGATATGAGATAGATATTAGATAGATAGATATGAGATAGATAGATAGATAGATAGATAGATAGATAGATAGATAGATAGATAGGAGATAGATAGATAGATAGATAGATAGATATGAGATAGATAGGAGATAGATAGATATGAGATAGATAGATAGATAGATAGATAGATAGATAGATAGATAGATAGATAGATAGATAGATAGATAGATAGATAGATAGATAGATATGAGATAGATAGATATGAGATAGATATTAGATAGATAGATAGATAGATAGATAGATATGAGATAGATAGATATGAGATAGATAGATAGATAAATATGAGATAGATATGAGATAGCTAGATATGAGAGATTGATATTAAATAGATAGATAGACAGACAGATAGATAGATAGATAGATAGATAGACAGACAGACAGACAGACAGACAGACAGACAGATAGATAGATAGATAGATAGATAGAAGATAGATATGAGAGATGGATAGATAGATAGATAGATAGATATGAGAGATGGATAGATAGATAGATAGATAGATAGATAGATAGATAGATAGATAGATAGATAGATGAATATGAGATAAATAGATAGATAGATAGCAGATAGATAGATAGATAGATAGATAGATAGATATGAGATAGATAGATATGAGATGGATAGATAGATGTGAAATAAATAGATAGATAGATATGAGATAGATAGGAGATAGATATTAGATAGATAGATATGAGATAGATAGATATGAGATAGATATTAGATAGATAGATAGATAGATAGATATGAGATAGATAGATATGAGATAGATAGATAGATAGATATGAGATAGATAGATAGATAAATATGAGATAGATATGAGAGATTGATATTAAATAGATAGATAGATAGATAGATAGATATGAGATAGATAGATAGATAGATAGATAGATAGATAGATAGATAGATATGAGATAGATAGATAGATAGATAGATAGATAGATATGAGATAGATAGATAGATAGATATGAGATAGATAGATAGATAGATAGATAGATAGATAGATAGATAGATAGATAGATAGATAGATAGATATGAGAGATGGATAGATAGATAGATAGATAGATATGAGAGATGGATAGATAGATAGATAGATGAATATGAGATAAATAGATAGATAGATAGCAGATAGATAGATAGATAGATAGATATGAGATAGATAGATATGAGATGGATAGATAGATGTGAAATAGATAGATAGATAGATAGATAGATATGAGATAGATAGATATGAGATGGATAGATAGATGTGAAATAAATAGATAGATAGATAGAAGATAAATAGATATGAGATAGATAGATAGATAGATATACAAGGTACTAGAGCCTCCATGCCTGCCCGTATCACATCTTGTATCCAAGCTAGAGGCGGTACAACAGGGTACTAGAGCCTCCATGCCAGCCTGTATCACATCTTGTATCCAAGCTAGAGGCGGTACAGCAGGGTACTAGAGCCTCCATGTCTGCCCATATCACATCTTGTATCCAAGCTAGAGGCGGTACAACAGGGTACTAGAGCCTCCATGCCAGCCTGTATCACATCTTGTATCCAAGCTAGAGGTGGTACAACAGGGTACTAGAGCCTCCATGCCCCCCATATCACATCTTGTATCCAAGCTAGAGGTGGTACAACAGGGTACTAGAGCCTTCCTACAAGGGGTAAATTCTCCACAATAAATGGTCACTTTGCTCTGAAATTGGAACCAGTTACTTATATCAACGTTACAATCGCACAGAGAAGGTTTCCTATATATATATACACACTCCCTCTGGGGACGGATGTTACTGATAAAGAGTGTAGTTTAATGAGTGAGTTCATGCAAAGCCTTGCAAGGGTTAATGAGAAGTTGGTTGTTATAATGTTGGAGTGAAATCTATATTACGCTTCAATGGTCCCAGATTTATTACGGCGCAGTAAGGCATGTGTGGAAAAAGTTGCATGTAATACAGATTCAAGTGATGTATCACGGGGCATTGAACCGCAGGATAAAGCGCTGCAACCTCTGGAAATGTAAGTTACGGTAGTGGCTCCCAACGCGGAGGGTTCCCCAAAGTCTGGTGGGGATCCTCCAGTATATCTGGTAATAGGGGCCCTGCCGGCTGTAAGCTGTTAGTACTCTTAATGCCTCCAGTGACTGGCAACGCTGGACAGAAAGTCTCCTCCATCCAGGATGAGGTGAATATATTCTGGCCGACCCAGGTAGTACCTCTGGTCACAACCTTGTAGCGTAATGGAGATCGGCTGATGCCGCGAAGCAGACAGCCGGTCCAGGGTGGTCAGCCACAAACCCATTTATTGGCTGATAGTTCAGCTGAGATCTGGAGCCACAGAGAACTTGGACATTGCCAACAAATGTAACTCAGGGATAGTCTTTTATAGTGTAACTACTGAGGACGGTAGTTATCAAGAACTAGTTACTTCTCCCGAGGGTAGGAGAAGAAACGGTAGCCTGAGAACCCCTAAATTCCCAGCTGAGACACGGACACTGGGGCAGTAACCACCCGCTCGACTGACTTCAAGCACATCCGCTTGCTTTTAGAGCTTCTGCACAACAACTATGACTCCTGCACTATACGGTTCCTGCCACACCCGTCACAAGACCTCCACCACCAATCACATCATTGCAACAGTAATAGTAATACTATTGGAGCCACGACTATTACCACTGGGCCCACAACTGAGGGTACTATTACTATTGGGGCCTCGATTGGGGGGCACTATTACTATTGGGGCCTCGACCGGGGGCACTATTACTATTGGGGCCTCGATTGGGGGGCACTATTACTATTGGGGCCTCTACCAGGGGGCACTATTACTATTGGGGCCACTGAGGGGGACACAATTACTACGTGTGACCACTAGAATAACGGAGGCAAAAACATACATTGTGATATGCCACGCCACAAGCCCCACCCTCTTTTACCTTGGCTTGTATCTTTTTGTGACAAAGGTGGCAACCCTAGATAGACACCCGGCTCGAATGTGCATTTTCCTTTTTATATTCTACACCCCTGATGGGATCTCACAGGACTGCCCCGCTGTGTTCTTCCTGCCGCCTTACCACAAAATATCCCGTTGCAGGAGCTCACCTCCCCCCCCCCCCCCCATCACAACAGCATTAACACTCGCGCCAATTTACATGAGCAAACATTAGCTACCCTTACCCCGGGGCTGCCGCTTTAAGACATATCCCATTTGTTTTGACCATGTTGCAGAGTGCTTCCTTTCTCTCATCACGTGGCGGCATCCAATTTACGGTTAAGGGTTTACTATCTGGCGGCAGCATTTATTTTATCGCTAGTTGGCGTTTTCTCTCTTTTACTGCTGAGGACTTTGATGAATTTTATTTCAACAAACCAACATAGAAAATGTCATCCTTACAAGTTCGGAATCTGATAAAAAGCAAAGCCCATTTATTTCCCTTCCCAAATCCTTGAGACGCCGCCATGTAAAGCAGTCGCTAAAACAAATAATGTATTACAGAATATACAAAGGCATCCAGATCCAATCAATCCTCGCAGCCCGGATAACCTCTGCCGCCCCGCGAGTCTGCCGCCCGACGTATGCAGAGGCACGGAATTAGGGGAATCATAAAAAACATGAAAAATGGCGATTTATGACTTTGCCAGTTTATTAGTTTTGAGATAAGACTGTACGCGCCTCCAGCTGGTGGAATGCCGTTGGTCCCCCTGGTTGGCCCCTGTCTATTGGCCCCTGTCTACAAATGCCAAAATTGCAAAAATATTCTCTATGATATATCGTACAGGACGGGCGCCATAGTGTTCCATCGTGAGGTCACTGAGCTGTGCAGTCTGGGGCACGTAAGGGTTTGGGGCCACCACTTTGGCAGCCCCAGTTAGGGTGACCCTGTTAAGGATTATCTAATACTCTGGTCCCTTAAGAGGTTTTATGGGGGGTTTACTATTGCCAGCCTATCCTTGCTTTTGTGTCCCCTCATAGTAATAGAGCTCATTAGTGACACTCTCAGAGTATGAAGGGGCACATAAGCTATGGCTTCAACAATTACAATAACTAACATGTTTCAGCACTCAGACTCACTTAATATCCGCATTAAAATGAGCAACGGATGTCTTTACCAACTGCATAAAAATGCAAGGGTCACAATAACAAACCTGAGTACGGTACCAGAACCAAGCATATAACATATAGTAAATGAAGCACCAGAACAAACTTCAGTACACAGATACAGTGCCAGAACCAATTTTAATACATAGCACATTTGCCCAAAAATAACACCCTGTCTTATATTATTTATTGCCCCAAAAGAGGCACTAGGTCTTATTTTCAGGGGATGTCTTATTATACTTATCTAGCAGGCTCCGTCCAGGTTCCTCTCGCTGTTGTCTGAAGCTATGATGTGCTTCTTGCAGTCCTCGGCTGCCCAAAGAAGATTCATAAATCCCGCCTCTAGGAAGCGATAGCTCTTATTGGTTCTCAGCTGCAGCTCAGCCAATCAATGCAGTGCTTGATGAACCAATGTGATGGCTGTGATTGGTTCATCAAACGCTGCATTGATTGGCTGAGCCGCGGTCGAAGAACTAATCATAGCCATCGGTTTGTTGAGGCGGGATAAATGAATTGGATAAGCCGCGGCAACGTGATGGCTTTTGTTGGTTCTTCGACCACTGCTCAGCCAATCAATGCATTGCTCGATGAACCAATCACAGCCATCGCTTCCTGGAGATGGGATTAAACTGCAAAAATTGCGGCAGAGCTCCAGAGAGCAGCGGGAGGGACCAGGACTGGGCCTGCTATGCAATGTATTCCTTTTTTTAATGTAATGCAGCTAGGGCTTATTTTCATGGTAGGTCCTATTTTCGGGAAAATGGGGCAGCTACAATACCAAAACCAAACTCATAACATGAATACAGTACCAGAACCAAGTTCAGCACATAGATACAGCACAGACCAACCTCAATTCATAGATACAATACCAACACCAAGCTCATAACATAAAAGCAGCACCATAGCCAAGCTCAGTACATAGATACAATAACAGAACCAAGTTCATAACATAAAAGCATCATCTGAACCAAGCTTTGTACATAAATACAGCACCAGAATCAAGCTTATAGCCTAAATACAGATGTAGAACCAAGCTTAATATCTGAGGAATCCCCGTATTAGTTTTTAAGAGATTTATTCTTACTGTAACAAGGGGGCGCCCTCTACGTCTAGAGGAAAGAAGGTCTTTACACCAACATAGAAGGGGGTTCTTTACTGTAAGAGCAGTGAGACTGTGGAACTGTCTGCCTGAGGACGTGGTGATGGTGAACTCGGTGGTTTTGCCTTCCTCTGGATCAACACTGGGGTGTAATAGGCTGAACTGGATGGACATGTGTCTTCTTTCGGCCTGACATACTATGTTACACTGTGGAAACCTTTCACATCGACTGATGAATGGCATTATCTATATCTAGAGAGGTGAAATAACTGCAGTGTCCTGGTAACGCAACCTACGGGATTCGGTATTCCCGTGTCCTCCCGAATGTAGTGCTGCTCCCTATAGTCTTCCATGTTTCACAGGAGGGTCAGACATTATTAGCACGGAGCCTGGAGGCAGAGAGGGATCCATCTTGCAGTTTGAGATCCATCTCGGTAAATCTAATTAATATCGGTAAGTTTGGTCTATTCGGGAGGGGATGTGTCGGAGAGTCACCGTGGGAGAAGTAACCGGCAGAGGAGTCGTCTGTGGATTCTAATGCAGAAGTGTTTATCATCAGGGAATGATAGAATAAAACCCTTGCGCAGTTCTCACTTTTATCCGGTGGCTGTCTAACCTGACATACGTGATAAAACACGCACTCACTCCTTCTCCCTGCGGCGATGCATAGCATATATGTGAGCGTGCCCGGTATGACAGTGGCGGCTTGTCATTTATACGATGGGAGACATCACACCTAATTGGATCTCGTGTCGAATCTTAACAATTGGAAAGTCATTTCTCCCTCTAATGCATTTTTTCCCTCCCGCGCCGCTCTGAATAGAGGATGAAGGGAATAAGACAGTTTGCAACTCGAAGATACTTCATCTTGGTATACTCTTCCATTGTCTTCTAGAGTGATCTGGAGTGATCCTCTCAAGTGATCCAGAGAGATCTTCTCAAGTCATCAAGAAAGCTTTTCAGCTGCTGAATGTAAAGAAGACTGATGACGCTCATGGACAGCATGCAGAGATACTGAAGATGGAGTTTGAGGAACTGAATCCTAAAATATATAGGAAGGCTCCACGATTTATTATACAAGAAGGTCAAGAGAGATTTTACATTGCAAATCCACTGGAATCTGAAAATAGTGGTGGATGGTGGCCGACCTTGGTGGAGGTCGTTACCCATACGAGGGAGAATACTACAAGACTGGTAAATCCAACAGATGTGCTACCAAAGGAAGCCCCACCTCTTATGGCGAGCCTAAGGATGGAACCCCTTGTGGGGTCCTGTATTAAAGTGACCCTCCAGTTCCTGGCCTAAGGATGGAACCTTGTATGGGAGTCCTGTCTGTTGGCATATGGTCAATGTACTATCAACTTAAGCTCCACTGCTTGTTATCAGACCAAGGATAGAACCCATGATGGGGCTTGTTTAATAGTTGAACATTTAACGCACTACTACCAAATTAAGCTCCACTCCTTGTTTCGAGTCTTAAGGATGGAACCCATGATGAGGCATGTCTGCATTAAAGCCACCTTGCAGTCCCTAGGTAAAATTTAGTAGGTAGAGGGGTTATATTAATGGCCGCCATCCTTTCTTCCTGTTATACTGCACTTCCTGTTCCTGGGGTCCCACTTCATTCTTCCAAGATGGAACGCACTCCAATGGTTACTGGATAAACACTGAGCGTTGATAGTCAGACACCGTACTCTGGTTTCGGACTGTCCATCACAGCTCATGTGAGCTACGCCGGCTGATCAGAGTAGCATGTAACGTATTAGACTACCACTAGAGTTCAGTGTCAACCAGTAGAAGCAGCATGGCCATCTTGGAAGAATGAAGAGGGACCCCGGGAACAAGCAGATCGGTATCCGATTGGCTAGCAAAGAGGGTACCAGGTAATATTACTCGGACCCCCCTCCCCACCCTTCCCTAGCCCCTGGACAAATTTTATCCCGGGAATGGAGGCTCCCTTTAAATATACTATGTCTGCCTCTCAGTGATGTCATCACATTTTTAGTTGCAGTGATGCTCAGTTTGCAGAAGGTGTTGCACGGCGGCTTCACGTATAGGAAGTCACATGGGTTGCCGGAGGTCAGAGATATTGTTAATTCAGGATCAGAACGCCCCATAATCAGCTCCTGGTGTGCATTAAAATTTATAGTTTGAGAAATGGATTCGTATTTCCATTTTTATGGCGGCGTCTCCGATGTAATGATTTTTTTTGCTGCTAATTCTGGTTACTCGCTTAGATATGGGAAATCTCATCCTGATCGGCAGTAAAGCGATAAGCTTAAACATTTAACATTTGGAAATGTCAGCTGAATCAGGAATCGCAGCAAGGTGACAGCAATATATGAGCCTAATAAACGGACCACAACTTTATATATACTTGAAGGGCTTGACCCAAGATTTGAAGTTATCCACTATATACAGGTGGAGGATTAGTGTCTGTTTGGTGGGTATCCGATCGCTGGGAATGAGGGTCCTGCGTCCCCTTTATGAATGCGTCGGCAGTGAAGCAGGCTTGCTGCCTTTGCATTCATCTCTATGCGTCTGAATGCTATATTGGCTATCTCCAGCAGTCTTACCGAGATGCTAATCCTGAGAACGGCGGTCCGTGAATGAACGGAGCGGTGGTCAAACATACCTGCTTATGCACCATTCATTTCAATGGGGCACTCGGTTATCTCTGCTGGTCCCACTTAAATCCATCCATTAAAGAATGCTTTGAAGCCCCATTATTAGATGGGGGTCGCAGTGTTGGGCTCCACCAATCAATACGTTTTTGCCTATCCTGTGAGGGTAGCTGAGCATTTGAACTTGGCAATCCGCGGAGGGTTCATTGAAATTAATAGAGTGGTATTGCACACCAACCACTGATCTTTTAACTCGGGCATGCAGTGGACCATCATTTTCAGGATCGGTGGGGTCCCAGTGGTCGGGCTCACTCCAATCAGCAAGTTATCCCCTGTCCTATGGGGATAGCCGAGTTCAAGTGTTAGATTATTGTTGACCATCACTCTATTTATTCGGGAATGCTCCGGAACCCTATTCTTGGGATTGGGCACCCATCAATCATCATGTTATGCCCTATCCTGTGGGGTTAGTCATGCACTGGAACCCGATTTTCTCTGGCAGTCCCATTAAAATGAATGAAGTGGTTAGCATGTACAACCATTGATTTGGTGATGCTCTCAGTATTGGTTGCAGTCCCAGCGGTTGAACCCCCACTGGTCAGCAAATTATTCCCTATCCTGTGAAGATAGGCAAGTGCTTGAGCTCTGCTATCTCCAGCAGTTCCATTACAATAAATGAAGCAGAAGTGCGTATGTGTGACCACCACAATTTTCATTTAGGGATGCTTCAGAACCCAATAGGATCGGTGGGGGTGCCAGTGATCTGATTCCCACCAATCATCAAGTTATCCCCTGTCCTTTGGAGATAGTCGAATGCATGAACTTGGCTTTCTTTGGGCATTAAATTGAATGAGGTAGTGGTGAGTTTGTGTGACCACTGCTACAGTCATTCATAAATGCTCTGGACCCCTGTTCTTAATATTGGTTGGGGTCCCACTGGTCAGACCTCTACCAATCAGCAAGTTATCCCCCATCTTGTGGAGCTAGCTAAGCTCTGGCACTTGGTTATCTGTGGTTGTCCCACTGAAATGAATGGCATAGCGGTGAGCATGTACAACCATTGCTCTAATCATTTGGGGAAACTCTGAACCTCCACTTTCAGGATTGCTTGGAGTCCCAGTGGTTGGACACCCCCAATCAGCAAGTTATCCTTTTACTTTGGAGATAGCACTTTAACTTGGTCATTTCCAGCAGTCTCATTGCGATAAATGGAGTGGCAGTGCTCATGTGCAACCACCGCTCCATTCATTTGGGAATGTTTTGGACCCATATTTTTGGTATTGCTTTGAGTCCCAGTAGTCAGACCCCCATCAATCAGCATGTTATCCCCTATCCTGCATAGATAGCCAAGGACTTGAACGCAGTTATCTCTGGTGGTTCGACTGTACAAAATGTAGCAGAGGTGAGCATGTACGGCCATCACTCCATTCATTTGGGGGCCCCGCTCTTGGGATTGATGGGGGTCCCAGCAGTTAGCCCCACACTGATCAGAAAGTTATCCCCTATTCTGTGTAGATAGCGGAGCACTTGAACTCGGCTATCTCTGGCAGTCCCATTGAAATGAATGGTGCAGTAGTAACCATGTATGACCATTGCTGCGTTCATTCAGACTCCCGTTCTTTGTATTGGTTGGGGTCTAAGTGATTGGACCCCTATGAATTATCAAGTTATTCCCTGTCCTGTAGATATAGCTGAGCAATTGAACACAGCTATCTCTGGTGGTCCCACTGTAATAAATACAGCAGCAGTGCTGGTGTTCAGCCATCACTCCATTCATTTGGGGGCCCCGCTCTTGGGATTGATGGGGGTCCCAGCAGTTAGCCCCACACTGATCAGAAAGTTATCCCCTATTCTGTGTAGATAGCGGAGCACTTGAACTCGGCTATCTCTGGCAGTCCCATTGAAATGAATGGTGCAGTAGTAACCATGTATGACCATTGCTGCGTTCATTCAGACTCCCGTTCTTTGTATTGGTTGGGGTCTAAGTGATTGGACCCCTATGAATTATCAAGTTATTCCCTGTCCTGTAGATATAGCTGAGCAATTGAACACAGCTATCTCTGGTGGTCCCACTGTAATAAATACAGCAGCAGTGCTGGTGTGCAGCCATCACTCCATTCGAAGGATACTTCAGAACCCCAATTCCAGGACTGGTGGAGTCAGGACCAGTGGTTGGAATCACACCAATCAGCAAGTTATTCCCTAGTTCAAGAACTAGGTTATCTTTGGTGATACCATTGAAATGAGTGGAACAGCGACGAGCATGTAAGACCATTACTCCATTCAGTTCTCAGTACTGTTTGGTGTCCCAGTGGTCATCCCCCCACCGATCAGTAAGTTATCCCCTTTCCTGTGGAGATAGACAAGCTTTTGAACTTAGCTATCTCTCGTGGTCCCACTGAAATAAATGCTGCAGTAGTGTGCATGTTCAACCACCGCTCCATTCATTTATTTAGGGATGCTCCAGAACACGATTCTTAGGATTGGTAAGGGTTTCACCATTTGGACCCATACTAATCAGTAAGTTTTTCCCTGTCCCATGAGGATAGCTGAGCACATGACCGTCCCAATAAAATGAATGGAGCAGTGGTGAGCATGTGCAACCACCATGTCATTCCACAACCCCATTCTCAGCATCAGGAGAGTCCCAGTGTTTAGATTCCCACCAGTCACCAAGTTATCCCTTATCCTACGGAGATAGCCGAATGCTTAAAGGGGTTGTCCCACGAAAGCAAGTGGGGTTATACACTTCTGTATGGCCATATTAACCCCTTAATGACATGGCCTATTTTGGCGTTGAGGACCAAGCGATTTTTGGTATTTTTCAATCTCCATTTTTCAAAAGCCATAACTTTTTTATTTTTCCGTCGACGCGGCCGTATAAGGGCTTGTTTTTTGCGTGGCGAGCTGTAGTTTTTATCGGTGCCACTTTTGGGTACATAGACAATATCGTAAAACTATTATTATTTTTTTATGATAACAGGGAGAGAAAACGCATCAATTCTGACATAGATTTTTTTTTTTTACCCCCAGCGTTAATCATGCAGCATACATGACACACAAAATTTTTTCTGCGGGTCGGTACGGTTACAACGATACCAAAATTGTTATATTTCTTTTAGGTTTTTACACTCTTTTGCAATAAAAAGCCTTTTTTTTGGAAATCTTTTTTTTTCTCTATAGCTGCATTCAAAGTCCTGTAACTTTTTTAATTTTCTATGTACGGAGCTCTATAAGGGCTTATTTTTTGCGAGACGAGCTGTAGTTTTTATTGGTGCCATTTTGGGGAATGTACGGCTTTTTCGATCACTTTTATTGCATTTTTGTGAGGCAAAATGCTAAAAATTAACATTTTGCCTCTGTTTTTTAGCTTTTTTTTTTAACGCTTTGTGCCGTACAAAATAAAAAGCATATTAAACTTTTTGTACACGTCGTTACGGATGCGTCAATACCCAATATGTGGGGTTTTAATTTTTTTTTACCTTTTTTTATGCTAATTTTAGAAAAAGCATAAAAAAGGGGATTTTTTACATTTTTTTTTACATTTTTCTTTTTTTATCACTTTTCTTTTCTTTTCTTTTTTTTTTTACACAATTTGAGTCCCTCTGAGGGACTTGCAGCACTGTTCCTATGATCGCTGTCATAAGGCATGGCAGAGCTACTGCTCTGCCATGCCTTATCGCTTATACAGCGATCATAGGCATAGGCAATACAGGACGCCAGTGTCTGGCGTCCTGTTGCCATGGTGACAGGCCGGGCTCTCGCGATGACATCGCGAGAGCCGGCCGGAGACACAGAGGGAGCGCGATCCCTCTGTGAACTCTTTCCCTGCCGCAATCTACTTAGAGATCTACTGTTGCAGCGGGACGCCGGCTGTGACTGACAGCCGGCTCCCGCTGTGGGATAGCGCGAGGTCAGTCATGATCTCGTGCTATCCCGATGATGTACCGGTACGTCATTTTGCGCGAAGTACCAGCCTGCCATGACGTACCGGTACGTCATGGAGCGGGAAGGGGTTAATGCACTTTGTAATATACATCGTGCATGAAATATGTGCCATACAGACGTTATATACTCACCTTCCCTGCGCTGGCGTCCCCGTCTCAATGGTGCCGTCTAATTTCAGCGTCTAATCGCCCGATTAGACGCGCTTGCGCAGAAGGGTTTTCTTCCTTCTGGTAGGTCCGGGCACGAGTGGCGTTCTGGCTCCGCCCCTTCTACGCGTCATCGCATAGCTCCGCACCATCACGTGTGCCGATTCCAACCAATCAGGAGGCTGGAATCGGCAATGGACCGCACAGAGCCCACGGTGCACCATGGGAGAAGACCCGCTGTGCATCGTGGGTGAAGATACTGGCGGCCATCTTGGAGGAAAAGAAGGAAGAAGTTGCAGAGAGGGGATTCGGGTAAGTAAATTTTTTTTTTAAATTTCAACACATCCCTTGGGTTTGTCCTGCGCTGAACGGGGGGCCTATGCAAAAAAAAAAAAAAAACGTTTCGGCGCGGGACAACCCCTTTAAACTTGGCCATTTTTGGCAATCCCACTGAAATGAATGGAGTAATGGTGCTTAATATGACTCTACAACTTCAAAATCCCTAAAAGGGCAAATGGATAGGGTTCATTTTCATGGGTCAACCCTTTTATAATCACCCTGAAAGACCCCTTAAAGGGAACCTGAAATCAGTTTTTTACAATGTAATCCATGATAAAGCTTTAACAGTGCTACTAATACCGCTAACTAGTATAGTACTCCGTGCTCCAGTACTACAATCTGATTATGAAGTTTCCTTTCCTGTATTAAAATAGTTGCAGAGAGTCACACTTTGCCACTCAGCGCCGTGCCAGGCCGCCCCTGTTCTTGATTCGCATGTATACGGATTTCTCTTTGTTGCTTTAACCCTTTGCAATCCAATTTTGGCTTCAGGGTTTCCTAGGGGGCTTTCTCTTTCTGCCATTATACAACAGCGCCATCTGCTGGCTAGAGCCAGTACTGCGGTATGGGACATGCTGGAGAGGGCCCCGACAACAGAACAGCTAGTGATATACAGTAAGAATACCCTGCCGGACGTCATCAGAATGTCTTTAGATGTCGGACAGTGGATTGGAAAAGGCTAATCCCATGCGGGCGCCATAGCAAACCCTCCCCACGCGGCGTACTGCGCATGCACCTCGATAACTGTTACTCCCACAGTCATCTGACCTCAAACGCAGAGGGAATACCGATCCTCAAAGCGCATGCACCGTGCGCCGCTAAAGTTACAACCAGTAAGGGAGAGCTCATTAGAATCCATCGTGGGAAACTTCAAAAGTCGATTGAAGGTACCGGGGAAGGTATTACAGAACCAGATAGCGATAAGGAAATCTCATTAGCGGCGCCGTTAAAGGTTTATCGTGGATTGCATTGTAAAAACCTGAGGACCGGTTCCCTTTAATGACCTCCTGAACGCATCAAAGTTTCCTGTTAAACTACTCTGCAAACTTTTTGCTGATTTCGTATTCACATGTTCTTGTCGGCTACTAAAAAAAAAAAAGAGGTCTAAATGCAAATCTAAAGTTGGTAGAAGTTGGCCGGACTTATTAAAGCGAGAGCAGAGGGGCTGCTGGTTAATGAATTAAACCTTCATCTTTCTCTTACACCGAGACGCAGCTTATATACAAATCCTGACAGTTAGATGAATTGAGATTCTGAATTTCTGCCTCTGATCTCTAACAGAGCATCCAAGCAGTGAATCCAATTTCTTACATTCTTGTAGAAATGTTTTTCATAAAACCGATGCAGATGTGAATTCTGATTACAAATTGCCGTTTTTTTCTACCCTCTACGGCAAAGAGAAAAAAACTTGTATCGGCCTTCTGTTTATAGAAATTATGTAAATCGCACGTCTTTACGGGATTGGGTGAATCCATTACGCTGAGCCTTGTCAATGCAGCGACTCTTTTGCCATAAGTTTCCGACTTAAGTGAGATTCATGCAATCCGTGAAGAAAATACTTATAATGAATGGGCAGGAATTTATCATATATTATCCAAAGCTTATTCTTCGGTTTTTTTGTGAAGGTTCCAATTCAGCCGCCGGTAAATAAAGAATCCCAAAAACATTCATTTCTATCATTTCTATGAACATTTCAGCCCGACATTTACATTTCTCTAGATGCAAACATTAATGGCATTCTGTTCTGACTCATACTTTTACTATATCTTGTACACGTCGTGATATAGAGCTCCAAAGCCCTTGCACAGCAATAGAATTAAAGGGGTTATCCAGGACTAAGTATTGATGATCTGTCCTTAGGATACAGTGCCTCGCAAAAGTATTTCACCCCCCACCACGACCAACTTAGGAGTATTTAACCCCACCACCATCATCACCACCAATTTAGGAATATTCAACCCCACTACCATCATCACCACCCATTTAGGAGTATTTAACCCCACCACCATCATCACCACCAACCTAGGAGTATTTAACCCCACCAACATCATCACCACCAACTTAGGAGTATTCAAGCCCACTACCATCATCACCACCAACTTAGGAGTATTTATCCCCACTACCATCATCACCACCCACTTAGGAGTATTTATCCCCACTACCATCATCACCACCCACTTAGGAGTATTTAACCCCACTACCATCATCACCACCAACTTAGGAATATTCAACCCCACTACCATCATCACCACCCACTTAGGAGTATTTAACCCCACCACCATCATCACCACCAGCTTAGGAGTATTTAACCCCACCACCATCACCACCACCAACTTAGGAGTATTTAACCCCACTATCATCATCACCATCCACTTAGGAGTATTTCCTGTTTTGTTGCATTACAACCTCTAATTAAAATGGATTTTTTTTTTTTGAGGGGGGGGGGGGGGGTTGTGCCATTCGAGTTACATAACATGCCGACCAACACAAACAGAAATGGAGGAAAAAAACCTAGAACATTAATGTGCATAAGCATTCACCCCATGAGAGTCAATACTTTCTGGAGCCACCTTTTGTCGCAGTTATAGTTTCATGTCTCTTAGGGTCTCAGCACATTTAGACACAGGGATTCTTGCCTATTCCTCCAGCCGGGACTGCTCCAACTCGTCCAATTGGATGATTGGGTTGGTGTCCAGCAGTCTTCAGGTCCTACCACAGATTCTCCATTGGATTGAGGTCTTGGCTTTGATTAGACTATTTGTAGACATTTTCAAGTCCCCCTCTAGTCTGGTTTTAGCCTTATGTTTAAGGTTCTTGTCCTGCTGAAAGGAGAACCTCCATCCCCATCTTACTTTTCTGACAGATGGCAGAGATTTCCCCCCAAATTGCCCTGTATTTACTATCGTCCGTATTTCCTTCACTTTTGACCAGTTTTCCATCCCCACAGCACTTCACTGTGGGATGGTGTTCTTGGGGTTATGGGAAGTTTTGGGTTTGCACCATACATAGCGTTTACCATAATGCCCTCATCTGACCAGAAAACCACCTATCACATGGCAATATGATGTAATAAATCCCCAGTAAAGTAAGATGGTAAACTGTAAACTTAGCTTAGCTTGAGACTCAGGTCAGGTAGGGAACCACAGACCGGATCAGAACACCTTCAGACAGCAGTCTTGAGACAATGTGGGACAGGGGTATAACTGGTGCTCTCTATGAGAAGGGGCTGGAATATGTATACACGAAGTGATGCAGATTGGCTGGAGGGGCTGTCCGACCTCCTGGCCAACTAATCTGCCCATACACAGCAAGAAACTTGTCACTGTGCCAAAGTAACACAGAGCATTAGGAGTTCCTTCAGAGTTACCATTGGTGTCTTTGCTGTTCCTTGGTCGGTCTGTGAGCTTTGGTGGCGGCTTCTCTTCTTGGATTTGTGGTTGCCATATTCTTTCCATTGTTTTATAATGGATATATTGGTGCTCCGTGGGATATTCAGAGGCATTTTTCTACAATCCAACCTTAAGTCTACAGAATATTGTCTCTAACCTTTTTGCAGAGCTCCTTGACCTTCATGTTGCAGCCTTTGGGGAACTTTCAAAACAAGTGTTTATACTGACATGTCATCAGGTCATGTGACACCTTGATTGTATACAAGAGGGCTGTATTCCACTATTTATGTAAATTTGAAGTTAATTGGTTGGATCCAACCTTATTTAGGGCTTCATAGCTAAAGGGGATGGATACATAAAAAGGAAATGAATTACATATATATATATATGGTGTGAATATAAAGGGGTGGATACATACACACTCGCAGCTTTTCAATTTGTGTTGATTTTTTTAAACAAGGTGTTTAGCTTTTTTCCTCTGTAATAAATTGGACTATTTTGTCGGCTCCGTTGGTTACATGAAATATAAATTAAAATCCATTTTATTTCCAAATTGTTATGAAACAAAACAAGAAAAACAGGAACAACACTGAGGGGGGTGAATACTTTCCCAAGGTACTCTAGGCCATCAATACCAGATGGGAGGGGGTCCAACTTGTTAGGTTAATTAGCTAAAACTAAGTGCAGCCAATTCTGAGCCATCTGGCCAATGGGCATCCCAGGACCAAAGAGAACCCAAAAATGGAAACAAGACCCATGGCTGCAGCTAGACCTTTCTTCACCCTGTTGCACTAGTTCTGTATCTCACTACCATGGCCAAGGTAGAGTGGCTTGTTGGTTCTCTCCTGACCCCAAACATCAGGGATGCATTGCTCCCTGTAGCTACACCCCTCACATAGCCTACTCTACCACGCTGCTCACCGGGCAGGACAGTAATGAGTAGATTATACAGGTTTCTCCAGCATTCCCGTTGCTTTTATTCTGCCGTGTCTCAAGTGAACCATTAAGGCTGAGATTACTTGGAAGAGAACCAGTAAAGAGTAATAAATGCTTAAGGTCGGCTCTTAAAGGGAATCATTAACAATATTTTTGCGTAATAGCATTTACACTTAAAAAACAGCCTCCGGCGCTCGGACCACTTCATGAAAATGTAAAAAATTACCATTGTATTTAATATCCTTACTCTTTAATTGTTTCATCTTTGGCCCGGCAGCTTCTTATGTACTCTGCATCCTCAATAAGTCTCTGAGGGCACCTACAGAAGTGGGACCTTCCTGACTTATAATACTCTAAGGAGTTACCCAAAAGGGTTAAACTGTTGCTAAGGAGATGGACTGTGACATGTGCTGAAAATGTTGCCAAAATTTGTGCCACATTTCAGCACATTGATAACTGAGCATGCTTATTTGCAACTTTCTGGAGGAAAGAGCCCTGGCCAATAAAAAGGACAATTTCTTGCTGCGCCACAGTAGAGCGCAGTGGCTGTGTAAGTGTGTAAAGGTGCTATTGAGTAGCTGCCATGAGAGGTGTAATGGTCTGCAGGGGCGCTGCTAGTCAGAAACCAACGGTTGCTGCACTGAAGAAGCTAAAACTGACTGCTACCTGTAGCCTCAATGAGAGGGGGAACGAGAATCTGTGCTGCACAACAGCCCCAAACTGGTGAGGGCATCTGGCCTGCAACCAGGAGCAATGAGACGGACACAGTGGAGTCGCACTCCTGACCTGAGGCTGTTGGGGCCAGTATTGCGGCGCTTCCCGCACAACACAAAAATAATTTGAGCCGGCCTCCAACAGATAGGAGTGCATACCGCCAGGGACAAAATGGCCAGTAGGCCTGCTATGAATAGGGATAGTGACATTAGCGATCATCTGAAACTCCTTCTGCTACATTGTATCTTGAGTTTGTGTCGCAATATCACCTTCAATGTCATGGTCATACTTGGTGATTTCAGCCCTCAACTATCATGTGTCATCTACTGCACTGGTCTTTTAACTGAGGACCCATTGGACCCCCTTTAGCACCCGCACCCAGGTAGAACTGCAGCTTCTACATCCCTTCTAGTTACAAACCTATGTAATAATGCAGAACAGGCTGCACCACCACTTCTTGAAAACTCATTGCTATTACTAATTGCATCTTCCGTGACTAGGAGATAACATTGTGGGGCCAGACCTCGACTATTGACTGGATCAAAGGGGCAACAGCACTAACAAAGCACGGACAGAGTTTTTTCCTGCTCAGTTGCACTTCTGTCCCATATCTGTGCAGTTCTCCAATCCCACCCCCTTCACTTCTAAGGGGCCGCGTTATAGTTCTCCGCACAGTCGTTGTCTGTGAACATCGTTGTGTGGATCGATAGGGGCTTGGGATGTCAGAGCCGCTCTGATCAGTAAGTTATTGGATGTCTGAGCTCTAAGCAATAACTTAATAAGATGGAAAATCCTTGGAACTTGACTTTTCTGTAACTATGAATCATTGAATGGCTGTGATTAGTTCATCAAGCGCCAGCTCTGATTGGCTGAGCCGCACGCTGAACCAATCAGAGGCAGAGCTTCCTGAAGGTGGGGATTTTTAAAGTCCCAACCAGGAAGCTCTGCTGGAGAACTTCAAGCAAGTCTTCCATGGAGCCTCAGGGGAGATGCACCGGAGATGACCGCGCCGGAGAGGTGATACATTCCATTTTGTACATTTTTTTATGTAGCTAGGGCTTAGTTTAGGGCTTTGGGGGTTGGTTCACATGGGGCAGAATTTTTCATCAGCAACTTTTGCTGCTTCATGAAAAACCACAGATGACTTTTCACATTGTTCCAAAAGACAAACCCAACTGTGCTACATCAGCATCAGTAACATGATGAATGGTCTGAGGAGTCACTGCCGCATCAAACCTCTAGCAAGTCCTACGGATTCACATGCAGATTCCGGGTGACAGCAGCGGTCTGCGATGACATCTGGCGTCAACGATTTACAAATGTGATAATTAGGCAACGGAAATCGAGAAGATTCTCAACGGAAGGTAAAATCCTGCAGATCTCAATGTAAGGAATAACCGAACGTCTCCACCCGCGAGCCAAGGATGCTGAGAACGTATTTGGAAACCTTGAGTTAAATGCAGTAAGTGTATAAATAAATTCAGGATGAGAGGACTCGACGATCATAATTATGTTGTATGGATTGAAGTCAATGGAAGGGATTAATTGTGACACGTGCAGTAAGTGCTAATTAGACGCCAATGACACACTTATGGATGGAAGACATCCAGAGCCAGATAAGGGAAGGTGCAGAAACCCCAGCGCTCCGAGTCCTCCGCATGGTATGGAAGGATGTTAGTGTAGCCTTCAAACCCCACAGAAGCCTCCAACGGGGACCGAAACAGCTCGGTGCAGGCAGGCGTTTAACCCCATAGTGACGCAGCCTATACTGGACCTAAGGGGGAATTTTCATCTCCACTTGTGAAAAGCCATAACTTCTGTATTTTTCCGCCATCATGGCCGTATGAGGGCTTGTTTATTGCGCAGCGAGTTGTAGTTTTTATTGGTACCATACATATAATGCCTTATATAACTTTTATTCTTTTTTTTTGGAAGGCGGGGCAAAAAAACACCTAAATTGTGCACTTTGTTTACCGCGTTACTCATGCAGCCTAATGACAGGATCATCGTTTTCTGTGGGTCGGTACCATTAGGATAATACCAAAATGATAGATTTTTATGTTTTGTACATTTTTTTTTTGCATCGTTGCATTCAAAGTCCCATAACTTTTTATTATTCCATGATCGGAGCTCTGAGGGCTCTGTGTGTGTTTTGCATGACGGGTTGTAGCTTTTATCGGTACCATATTGAGTACATACGGCTTTTCTGGTGAAGAAGAAGCCATTTGTGCCTTGCTGCTGGCTTTGCAAACTTTCCAATTTTTGGGGCTGCTGTGGGGATTTTTTGTTCTTTCCGATACCACTGGTATGAGCGCTCTGCGATCTCCACTGCTGTCATTGAAGCACATGTAGTGGTGGTGCTTCATGCGGTGATTGTCGGGACCGCCATTCTCTGGATCAGTGGGGATCAGAATGGTCAAAGCTCCACCAATCATAAAATTATCCTGTATCCTGTGAATAAGGGATAACTTCAGATCCTGGCTCAATCCCTTTACCTTTAGCAACCAGTGTCAGGCAGCTGCTGCCAAGGCAACTAAAATCACAGGATGTGCCAGAAGAGGCTAAGATGCTCAAGACTAAAACAAAGCTTGGCCTCTATAAAAATAGACAGTGCTAACGTATCTGGTGTTAGCGCACCACTGAGTTAAATGAATGACAACATTGGCGCTATGCATATAGTGAAGCCCCTTAACCCTTTAGTACCAGAGCCTGTTTGCATCTTAATGACTAATTTTTTTCATCGCCGCATTACTAGAGCCATAACTTGTTCATTTTTCCTCTGACAGCGCCATATGAGGGCTTATTTCTTGCAGGACAAGTTGCATTCTTTAGTTACGTGGTTTTGGGGTACATATATTGTATTATTACTTTTATTAATTTTTTAGGGGGATTTGCTAAAAAAAATTCTATTTGTTTTTTAGATTTTATTTTTAGCACGCAGAATAAACAATGTGATAAATGGGAACAATGGGATATATTTTTACACTAAAACAGATGATTTTTCAGGGAAGAGCTTATATTTAAAGCTCTTCCCTGAAAAATCACTTCAGCCGCCACGGCTCCATTGAAGGCAATGCATGCATTCCCTATGATGCACACATTCCCTATCTTTACAGGCACGCACCTGTACAACATGTGAACACACCATAGGGAATGCACTGGTTGTAATAGATGCGTGTTTTTGTGCGTGCGAATGAACCCACATAAACACGCTCGTGTGATGCCACCCTAAAAGAGGCGAAGGCAAGGGAGGAGAGGAGGAGGATGCCATGGAAGGTGGAGGGAGGTAAATTAGTTTCTTATTTTATTGCTGGGCACAGTGGAGACTATAAATTACTAAGGGGCAGATCAGGGCCTATAAATTATGATGGGGGCCCACTGTGACTCTTTGACCCAGGGGCCCATATAAACCAGGAGCTGGCCCTGACCACCTGACATAAGTTGCTCGCCTGGAGAAAGGTACATGGCCTCTGCCTTCCACCAACTTTGCAGAAGGGAATAACTTCTTTTTCTAGACCTTCGGCTCTGCTTGTTGCAGATTTACAGCTCATCGCGGATTTCCTAAACTCTAATTTGCTGTTTCTAACCAGTTTTAAATATTTATGAATGCAGTTTGATCCGCATCTATCATCCGATGTGTTTATCGGCACAATGTCATCCAAAATCTATAGAAAGAAAGAGAACTTTCTAGAAATTAATCTCTTTGGAAGTCAACAAATGAATCAGGCAGCTCACTAATTCCAATTATTGACTGCAGTGATATACAGCAGTGATGCTAATACCGGACTGGAAACCATTACCAACTATCCCGTATGAGTAAAGCACAGCTAGGGACGCTATAATTGAAGAGCCACAATAGCAGAAGAGTAGCAAGGCTTTCCATCACCCTGGGTAATGAATCAGTTTGGCGTCCCCAACCCCTAACAACCACCCCAGAAACTTCAATCTTCACTTCTAGGTACAGGGTACCCCCATCCCCGCTCTGCACCAGACATGATAGCTATAAACTCAATATTCCCGACCCCACTTCAAACAGCTCTAGCCCTGCTTCTATAAGTGCTCTAATGACCAGTCCTGGGGTGACTATTAGAGATTGTTACAGTATGCAACCACAGGTGTCAACTTATCTCCTCTGGCAGGTGCAACAAACATTATGTCCACAAATGGCTGACTCCAGTAGAGGGTGCCTGAGTATTGCGGTCATTTTGGTCTGCTGAAGGTGCTAGTAAGTAGATTCTGATTCCCTGATGTTCTGACTTTGGCTTGGCTATATGGACTACGTCCCTCTCTTTACTTCTGATCCTGGCTTGTTATTCTGACTACACTTCTGTCCTTTGCTCGTCCGGACATTTGGCCTTTTCTACAATTATGTTATTGTCCACTACTGGGACCCCTAATAGGGGCCACTATTACTACTGGGGGCCGCTAACAGGTTCTTTATTACCAATTGGGGCTGCTAATGGGGGCATTATTACTACTAGGGTCATTAAGAGAGTTACTGTTACTGCTGGGACCACTAACTGGGTATTACTACTTGTAGGGTCATTAAGGGGGTCACTATTACTACTGGGACCACTATACTAGAATAATGGAGTTAACAGCATACGTTGTATAAGCCAAACCACGCCCTCTTTTTACCTCGGCCAGTATATTTTGGTATCAAAGTTGGCACCCCTAGGTATGCATTGGAGGCATATATTGGGAAATCTACTCAAGGTTTTGCTCCAGTGGACACTGCAAAATATAGTGTGGAAGGAGCCTAACTACCCGTATAACAAGGGGGCATCCACGAAATCTAGAGAAAACAAGGTTTCTACACCAATATAAAGTGGGGTTCTTTACTGTAAGAGCAATGAGACTATGGATCTCTCTGCCTCAGGGTACAATCACACGGATGAGAAAATCGTGCAAGTTTTGTGCATTGCAAGACACACAAAACTCACATGAAAATACAACCAATTATTTGCAGTGGGTGTAAGTACATGGGCGATCTTTCTCCCACAGCGATGCTGCGAAACAGAGAGGTTGTGGCATGTTCTATTTTTGTGTCTTGCAGGAGAATAGAACATGCAGATGTATGATCTCCCGCACATCGCACAAGACGGGGACGGGGTGTCCGTGTGCTGTGCAATGCAAGTCACACCCAAAAATGTCGGGTGCGACTCGCTGTCGCCCATGTGAATGCACCCTCAGGAGGATGTCTTGGTGAATGCATAGAAAGAGGCTAAATGGGATTTACCGTATATACCCAAGTATTAGCTGACCCGAGTATAAGCCGAGGCATCTAATTTTACCACAAAAAACTGGGAACATTAGGTGCCTCGAGTATAAGCCTAGGGTGAGAAATGCAATGGTCTGCCAGCAACCCCTGCAGTGATTTTCAGGGAAGGGCTTTAAATAGAAGCCCTTCCCTGAAAAATCATCCCTAGCATGTGTAAAAAATATATATTTACTCTCACCTGTTCACCGCTGCCGGGGTTCAGGTGCGTCTAGCCGCTTGGGTCCTGTCACTGTAATGAAGTTCTTTCAGCAGGCGGGGATTTAAAATCCCCGCCTGCTGAAAAGGCTGTATCTGATTGGCTGAGAGCTCAGCCAATCACAGTCAATGCTCAGCCATTCATTGAATGACAGCTGAGCGCTGCCTGTGATTGGTCACAGTGCTCAGGCACTCACAGGCAGCGCTCGGCCATTCACTGAATTCATTGAATGGCCGAGAGCTGCTTGTGATTGGCTGAGCGCTGTGACCAATCACAGGCAGCGCTCAGCTGTCATTCAATGAATGGCTGAGAGCTGCCTGTAATTGGCTGAGCCAATCAGATGCACCCCTGCTGAAAGAACTTTTTTACAGTGACAGGACCCAAGCGGCTAGATGTGCCTGAGCCCCGGTCAGCAGCGGAGATGTAAGTATGTTTTTTTTTTTTATGCATTCTAGGGATGATTTTCAGGGAAGGGCTTATATTTAAAGCCCTTCCCTGAAAATCACTGCAGGGGTGTCAGGGGCCATTGCTCTCAATGGGGCTGCCGGCAGCAGCTGCGGCCCCATTGAAAGCAATGGAAGAAATTCGCAACTTGAGTATAAGCTGAGGGGGTCTTTTTCGGCATAAAGAAAGTGCCGAAAAGGTAGGCTTATCCTCGAGTATATATGGTAATTACCTTTTTTAAAGGGTATTCCCATCTTGATATGTCATCCCCTAAACACAGGATATGGGATAACTTGCCATTCAGTGAGGGCTTGGCTATTAGGCCCCTAATTAATCCACAGAAATTGCCTTAGCGCATTCCTAAATTTTGGCCACAATCCGCATTATGTCTATAGTTGTTTACGGACATAATACAGACAGCATACAACGCACATAAAAAAATGCAAAATGTCCTATTTTGATTTATATAATGGAACAAAATCGCCGATATGAGTCAATGGGAGAGTAAAAAAACCACAGCAAATACAGATAATACATGCGCATTCACTCCGTTTTTTATGCATGTTGCCAGGAGACAGTATGTGCAATGTCCTGCAGTGACCAAGGCACGAGGCATGACACTGAGGAGCTGGCGGGGGTAGAGATGGCACTTGTCACGGTGGCTCTACCAACTCCTCCCCAGAGGGACGTGTACGGCCTGAGCCAAAACACTGACAGGCCTCTTCCAGGCACTGCTGGGATAGCGGTTACCTGAATAAGTGGTGTGGTGGATCTAAACCGTTGTCACGGGTGACGCCACCATTCCTTTACTCCATTGAATGTCGGATGGGCAAATAAGAGAGTCCACACACAGTTGAATTATGAGCCTCAATCACTGGGAACAGGCAGCGACTGGAACTTTGCTTCTCCACCTTACAAGGTCACACACCAGTGCAGGAAGAAGAGTTTAACGATGTCAGGGAGGAGAACACAGGATGACACCGGGGCTACAGTCTAAGTTATCTGTATGACTCCACTCCTGGACATACACACTCCGGGACACAGGATGACACCGGGCCTACAGCCTAGATTATCTGTATGACCCTGCTCCTGGACACACACACTCCCGAACACAGGATGACACTGGGGCTACAGTCCTAGTTATCTGTGTGACTCCGCTCCTGGACACACACACTCTGGAACACAGGATGACACTGGGGCTACAGTCCTAGTTATCTGTATGACTCCACTCCTAGACACACACTCTGGGACACAGGATGACACCGGGGCTACAGTCCTAGTTATCTGTATGACTCCGCTCCTGGACACGCACTCTGGGACACAGGATGACACCGGGGCTACAGTCCTAGTTATCTGTATGACTCTGCTCCAGGACACACACACTCCAGGACACAGGATGACACTGGGGCTACAGTCCTAGTTATCTGTATGACTCTGCTCCTGGACAAACACACTCCAGGACACAGGATGACACCCGGCCTACAGTCCTAGTTATCTGTATGACTCCGCTCCTAGACACACACACCAGAGGAGGACACAACAGTCCACTGACACTCACTTGCAGGTGTATACTCGAACACTGCATGGCGGCTCCTTCTCTCACTCTCACTTAGAGTAGGGGTCCTGGAGTTGGAACATTAGGGTTTCTCTCCTCTTCTTCCATTCTTCACTACATGAAGGTAGAAGGTAACCCCATGTGGCCGGCACTCTCCCTCCACACAAGACGGTTGAATACAATGGAACTCAAACTCCTCTTGAACATACTGCACTCCTATTTATACCTTACATACCCATGTGACAAGACAATTGGTTACAATTTCCAGACATATCCCAGACATTCACAGACATTAACCTCTTACATGCTGCAGCTGTGCAATACACATAACTATAGACAAGACACTTTGCACAGTGCATCCACATGAAAGACATGACATGTATGACAATTATGGAGGGGCCAGAAATATAGACTTCGGGCCACTACAGCGCGCATTTTTTATGCAGTGAATACGGATGCAACATACACGTACAAAAAAATGCATTTATATACAAAACGTATGAGCTGCATGTAATAGATTACTGGAGATGGGTCACTCATCCAAAGATACACTCACCCTAAAATGAGGACAATTGGTGATGACGTCATGAGGTTTATTTTGCCTTCTTCTGGATCAACACAAGGACAAATAATCAATGACGGATTCCATATAATAACAGGAAACAAAGAACTTTGGGTACCCAGAGCCTGTATGCTGCCTTAAGCAAAGTGTGAAATGGGGTCACCCCATTAGCAAAAAAAAACATCATCTTACAGGCATGGAAAGCGCCAATACATGAGATACCCAACATATATTTGAATCATTGAGACTTATCTGAAGTGACAGAGTAATAGTGCCCCCAGTAGGGTCTCCCTTAGTGGCCCCAGTAGTGGTCCCAGTAGTAATATTGTCCCCCAAAGTGGTCCCAGTAGTAATACTGACTCCTATAGTGGCCCCAGTAGTAATACTGTCCCCCAAAGTGGCCCCAGTAATAATATTGTCCCCCAAAGTGGTCCCAGTAGTAATAGTGACTCCCATAGTGGCCCCAGTAGTAATAGTGGCCCCCATATTGGCCTCAGCAGTAATAGTGGCCCCCATAGTGGCCGGCCCCCAGTAGTAATAGTGATCTTTGTACTGTACTTCCAGCCAGGCAGTAACTCCACAAGCAGTGCATTCACTCTGTCCACAACTCAGGTCGGGAGGCCGCCCCACTGTCATCAGTTGGTGACCCATGACCTTTCTCCCCAGCGCCTGCACTGCATACAGCCCCTCTCTCCATGCAGGAATGCAGATTCAATGCAATGCTTGTCGGGTTGCTGCCCAGTTGGCTTGCAGCTGGCAATTATTCTTTTACCATCCATTAATATGGCCAGTAAAGAGTTAATACCGTCTGGGTAACAACCGTAGCTCCGCCCCTCTGAGGTTCTGCAGACTGCCGCCTGAGGCCACAGGGTCAGGTTGCCTCGAGGGAGGGGTGCCCTTGTATAGATCCTAAAAAATGGTATGAAATTTGCTTTATTTGCTGGAACCAAAATGCGCCTTCCGTTATTTTTATAGGCTCTGGAGACGGAGTATATCTCACAATAGGCTGAGATTGGATGAAGTGTTCTGGTGATGACGGAAGATTCCGGAGTGTTTAATAACAATTCCGAGGACGTTTTCTGTGCATTTCTTTTCTAAATAGTCTGTCTGAGTTCATCTGACATGTATCCCTTCAGTCTGAAGAAATACCCCAGCTCTCACATCCCTCTCGCTTCTCCGCTTCCTACAAGAGAACCTGACAGCCAGCCAAGACTTGCCTTATTTTTCATGGTTTTGGTACAATGCAGCGCGGCTTTGCTAAACCGTTAACCCTTACTATGTAACTAGTAACGGAAGACGGAAAAGTATCTGCCTGATATCATCCAGAGAGGCTCGATGACAGTGCTGGCCTCGGGATTAATGGCTCCCTGTGCGGAAATTTTTCGGCGTCTTCCACCTCATAAGAAAAAAACAACATATTGCATTGATAGGCAGTCTGCTGATATTGTGCTTGTGCAGAAAGCAGCAAAATAGGAGCATGCACCCGCCAGAACATCAGTGAATAAATACTGTACCGGGACCAAACTCGGTGAATTAATACAGCTCCAGAACCAAGCTCATAATATAAATATAGCAGCAGAACCAAGCTCAGTAGATAAATATAGCAACATAACCAAACTCAGTACATAAATACAGCTCCAGAACCAAGCTAATAACATAAATACAATATGAGAAGCAAACTCAGTACATAAATACAGCTCCAGAACCAAGCTCATAACATAAATACAATATGAGAAGCAAATTCAGTACATAAATACAGCTCCAGAACCAAGCTCATAACATAAATATAGCAACAGAACCAAGCTCAGTACATAAATACAGCTCCAGAACCAAGCTCATAACATAAATATAGCAACAAAACCAAGGTTAGTACATAAATATAGCAACAGAACCAAGCTCAGTACATAAATATAGCAACAGAACCAAGCTCATAACATAAAAAAACAACAGAACCAAGCTCAGTACATAAATATAGCAACACAACCAAGCTCTGTACATAACTAAAGCAACAGAACCAAGCTCAGTACATAAATATAGCAACAGAACCAAGCTCATAATATAAATATAGCAACAGAACCAAGCTTAGTATATAAATATAGCAACAGAACCAAGCTCAGTTCATAAATATAGCAACAGAACCAAGCTCAGTACATAAGTACAGCTCCAGAACCAAGCGAATAACATAAATATAGCAACAGAACCAAGCTCAGTATATAAATACAACAAAAGCAGTTTTGTTGCGGGACGCAGAGGGGCAGTCAATGGTGCCTGAGTACATCAGTGGAGAGAAGATACAGCCAGGAAGAGGATGATTAATGTAGCTCCACTAGATGCTGTCACAGAGGAAGATGATCATCTGGCTGGTCAGATCTAAGAGGAGCGATTGCCTCCAGCCTACATCCACCTTGCCTTCCCCCACCCTGTGCGTAAAACATGGGTAGCACATAGCTAAGGCAGGCCATGTCTGGACAGAATCTTCTAGGTTAGGGCCATGTCAAAATTTGGCCTGCCATTGCTGTAGGGCAGGAAGATCAGTGCCTGTTTGTCCCATGACCGTTTCCATGATACTTGGGTTTATTCCACACTGTATTGTTTGTAGGGCTTAGGGAGGTGGGCACCATGCGTGGTTCTTACCCGCCAAGTTAGTTAGAATGTCCTTCCTCCAGGGACCCAACGGCAGCGACACGGTCTGCTGCTATAGTATGCATACACTTCCTAGCATTACACCTTGGCAAAAGACGAGAAGGGGTGATGGCGACCTCCAAATATGGAATACACAGCATAAAGATCCACAATGAAAAAATTGACAAACTCTAGGACTTTGTTTTTCTTGGTTCCAATGGGAAACAACAAACCAAGAGACGATTAGTTCTTAAATGGAGAGCAATAGTGAGCATGAATGCCATGTTGAAAAGTAAGGATATCAGCACAACAACTAAAGCCAGGCTAGTCAGGGCAATAGTCTTCCCCATAGCTACCTATGGCTGCAAGAACGTGGATAATTAAGAAGGTAGATAGAAGAAAGCTCAACGCCTTCATGTTGTGTTGTTGGAGGAAACTGTTGTACATTGTATATATAGACAGCAAGAATCAGCAACAAAGAAGTCATGGATCACATCAAGCCAAAATCCTCACTAGAAGCCAAGATCACCAAGCAGAAAACTATCAAACTCTGGCCAAGCCACGCACAGCAATTCACTTGAGAAGGCACTCGTTGTAGAAATGGTCAGTGAAGGTAGGAGGAAAGACTGTAAGGAACTCATTGGCTTGATAGGGTCACATTAGACACCAATATGAGCCTGAGCGAAATCAAGGAATCAATGATCAAAAGACCTTTATGGAGTAGAATGATCCATAGAATGAGCCATAGAATGATCCATAGAATGATCCATAGAATGATCCATAGAATGATCTAAAGTCGATCTTGATTGAACAAACAATTCAATTGCATTACATCTCACTGCTGTTGTCTACATATTATATCATCATCTGTTTAACTGATTTCTGTGAGACTTTTCTAGGTCACAAGTAGGCCAAGGTATGGGCTTCTTAAGATAATTTACAGTTTGGAAACCTGAGCTACATCCAAATAAAATAGTCCAATAACGATTTTAATTTGGAACCAACAGATGTTCCGATGTGCGAGGAACATTCCGTCAGTCTTAAAGAAAAAAAGGGTTGTAAACCTGAAGAGTCCCTTGAGATGGAGATGGCCTACTGTAGATGCAGCTGCAGACCATAGAAGCTGTATGTAAGTGTATATACATATAAACTGGCCTATGACTCTAACCCAACTACTTATGATATGCTCATACAATAACAAACTCATTTCTACTACATTTGTACAGTTTATGTGAGGGACAGGGTCAAACAAGTACCTAGGAGGTTCCATTTTAAAGCTTGAAATAGGGCCCATTTTACCACAACCACTTCTATCAACAATGGGTTCAGAATATCAAAAGCTTCTGATTACAAATAACATTGAACCAAGAAATACTGGTCAAGAAAAGTCCATCCCATCCAGGACAACCGGGAGCCCCAAGTAACAAGTAATACAATCATAGATCATCAATTCGCTTGCAAGTCATACAATATTATAGCAAGAAAACAAGTGGTCTAACCATCTCCTGGAGTCTTAATCACAGGAGGTCAAAGTAACCTTATGCCGGATAGTCAGAAAGATGAGTTTACTCTTCCGATTGTACCCTGGTGTAGATCCCTGTGATTATAGGCCTAATCATGGAGACCCTGTCCCTCCAACTAGACAGGATGGACATTTCTTCATTGGGATTTATTGTTTCTGTGTGATTTCCAATGTTTTAAAAGGGTTTTCTGGACCTAAGATATTGATGACCTATGCTTAGGATAGATAGGTCATCAATTTCTGATCAGTGGGAATCAACCACTCTGGACTCCCATTGATCTGCTGTCTGAAGTGGCCGCGGATCTTTGGGGAGCGCCGCAGCCACTTTAGTGGATACCAGGCGCAGCACCATACATTTCCTTGCAACTATGTCTGGAATAGCTACTCAATCCCATTTATTTGAATGAGACTGAGTTGCTCTCAGGCCATGTGACCAATGACATTTGAGAAGAAGCTGTGGCCTCTTGAATCAGCTGACTGGCAAGGTTCTCACGCAATGTACCCCCACAATCTGATATTGATGACCCAACCTGAGGAGTGGTCATCAATATCTTCATTCTGGAAAGGCCATCTAACTAAAGATACAATATTCAACTAGGACATGGAAAAGTACCGCCACAAGGGGCACTATGGAGATACTTTCCCTCTGACCTTTCAACAGGCCATGCAGTATGATTAAGCCCAACCAGAATCTTCTCCAGAAGAGAAGAGACCAATCTGCAGACAGGCCGTTTCATGGATTTGCCCCTCATCAATACAGAACGGGGTACTGGTTGGCGGGGTGAGAGATTTTTAATGTGGGTCTGGAGGAATAAAGTTTCTCTCTGTAGTGTGAGAGCAGAAAATATGTATCTGTTTTGTGTCTTGTATCCTTCTCATAAGCTTCAGTACGTTATATCATATTTTTGTCATTTTCCATTACGAGAACTTTGCAGACGTATTAAACAACCCTGATTATTAAGCAATTTGAGACAAGGAGTCCGGACTGGAGACCTTGACGTTATCAGCACCAGTTTCCCAAGAATATGTTCTGTTTTACTTTACGCTATAAATTGAGATGCAGCACAAATAAAGACAGACGACTTCCTATCACATTCAGAACTGTGTGTGATTTGTAAGCTCCCTCGGGCTCCAGCATTAACTCTGAATTTGGCCACCTGAAAACATACCAAATAGCAAATATTGCTAGTAGAGAGCAGCAAGTTAGTGTTGGAAGTCTTATAAAGGCCATGAAAGTTCCAATAGTCGGTGGTGAGGAGGTATTAGCATACTTTTTTCTGAGGGAGCATTGCATGGCTCGCACCTTGGTGCTCCTCACAAGGAGAAGCCTTAGGCCCAATGTTCACGGGCAAAATGGATTTAAGAAATCCACACGGGTGTCCTGCACACGTGATCCGCACTCATAGGGAATCATTGGACACCCGCAGGTAATTAAATACCTGCGGATGTCATTTTTCCCTGGCGCTTGGATCGCACATGCGGGAAAACACCCGCAGCATGCTCCATGTCATGCGGCTGTGGCTTCCATTGAAGCCTATGGAAGCCGTCCGGTCCCGCGGCACTCCCGCCGCTGTATTTGTGATGTGCCGCGAGACAGCGGGAAAGCAGGAGTTAAAAAAAAAAGCTGTGCACGGCGCCTGCGCCGGCGTGCCAAGCACATCTGCCAGGCCAAAGAAGGTAGATCCGGAGGGGAAACCCGCAGCGTCCGGAGAGGTAAGTATAATAGATTTTGAGGCCTCATGTCTGCGGGGCAGTAGGGACCTGCTGTGGGATTCTGCATGGAGAATCCATGCGGGCAAGGAATTCCCTGTGGACATGAGGCCTTATTCTCCCAGACCAACTAGAGATACCATTAGTTAGGTCTTAGTTGACAATAAGTTCCCTCTCTTTGTTTTTGGTGATACGAGGCACCAGATTCTCTGTGAAGTCTCGTTTGGTTCGAGTTGCTGTTGATGCACATGTAATGACTTCCACTCCAAAATAAGCCAATGTCTCCGCTCACTATTTCACTAGGAACTTAATCAAGTTCTTCTGCAATCATCTGAAGAATCTGTAATTGATGGCGGGGGACGGCGAGGGTTATCAATAGGCTTAACCGCAGAACCTAAATAGGACAGAATAAGCTGGAGGGTCACAGTCCCAAAGCTGGAAAGTAAAACTAATCACCGGCGGCCCTGGATGCTCAGAGTCTTACAATCTTTGGTCTGGTTAGTTAAATCAAGCAATTCTGAGAAAAGAAGCTTATTGTCAGTTGTTTGGAATACATGCCATGGGCGGAAGACTTAAGCTGTATTACTTACCAGGATCTACGCGGACGGCAGTAATGAAAAAACAGCAGAGCGGTTGTACCCACGGAATAAATGAAACATGTTAATTGGAGAAGAGGACATATGGGGAAGCTTAGCATTTACAGCATCCACTGATGAAGCAAATGATCACGGAGACCATTAAATTAGGAGCCGTGCGTTATTCTGCAATGTGCAAATTTGCAGATTTAAGAACATCTGATTACGAGGATGAGGTACATCAAGGACATCATCTCTGCCTCGCGGTTTGTGTCTTCGGGAGCATTAATGTTCCTTCTGAAATGACCTCCCAAATAAATGGACCAATTTAAACAGATGTTCCGAAGGAGATATTATATTAGGACAGCAATGAAGGATGAGGGAAGGGCAGCTGGACTGATATGTAGGGAGAATCCAATACTGTAAGAGCAAAAACTGAAAAGTCCATGGTGACCCTTAACCCCTTAGTGACCATCAATACACTTTTTTACAGCAGTCACCAATGGGCTTTGGACCTGCACATACATCTTTTTAAGGGGGTGACTTGGTTGACTACTGACAGCCAGGCTCCTGCTCTAACAGTCCGGAACAGAGAAACCTCAGATCTTGGCAGTTTAACCCCTTACATGTCACAATCAGTAGCAACTGCAGCATGTAAGCAGATAACAGGGGGAGGAGGCACCTTCTGTCAACCTTCGGCAATCGCAAGACACCAATGGGTTCCCATAGCAGCCAGGAGTCTGACGAACACCTCTGTGTCTGCCATGCAACTCAGCCTATTGAACCCTGCCTGCTGCAGAGTCAGTCTGCCGTCATATGCTTAGTAGAATGCACTATATAAGTAATGCAGTGTAATATTTTCAAGTTTTCTTAATTGACCAAGAAATAATGTAAAAAAATCAACTAAGTTTTTTTAAAAATCAGGTTTTTAAAAAATGCATTTTTTTTAAAAACCAGCACATAATAGTAACTAGCAGATTCACAACAACCCAGATAATGAAGATATTTAGTTATTTATCTCTGCTGTTATAGCCAATCAGTGCTAAGGAACAATGAGTTGTATGTTCAGACACTTTAATTGGAGCCCCAACGTGGTAGTTTGCTTCACCGCCGCACAGCGCCTGTTCATCAGAACGATTCCTGACGCTCTCCTTTGACCCCTTTTGTTGACGAGATATTTCCATCCACAGGATCCCATTTTACTGGATGTTCTTCCTTGGTCACACTATTCTCGGTATACTCTCCACACCGTTACATGAGAACCCCCCCCCCCCCATGGTTGGCGGTGAGACCCCGGCTAGTCCAGCACAGATGACCGGCCTCGCTGGAAGTCGCTCCGATCGCTGGATTTTCCCATCTAATGTGGATTCACACTGAAACTGATCCACGGAAAACTAGTCACGTTATTTTATGCTGCACTCCGGGGTCACGGGGAGGATTACCGTACAGGGGAGCACCAATTGTGAGAGGGTCCGGGGCTCTGATAAAGGGGCATCCAGTCTAAGAGCCCTTTAGCTAATTGGTTCATGGACGATTCTAGTTGTCCCACTACTTATTTTGCCTTTGATATTTTGTATCAAAGGGATGTAGCTTAAAGGTGTACCCCCATCTCAGGAATCCTAGTTCAGTGTGTTCAAAATCACAAAACCATGCGCTTACCGATAAGAGGTTTATTTCACAAATGCTCCGTTCTCCAAATATTGCAGCTATTGATTCCTCGGCCCTCTCATTATTTACTGCTGATGGCAGGGCAATAGACAGCAGAGCGGGCGCTTGCACACTTCTTTCATCTAAATCTGGTGGCCGGGATCTTAGGTGCACGAACTTTCAGCCCGGCCACTAGCTACTGTTATGCTCCATTTCTTCCATAGAAGGGGCGGTCTGTTTCCATGGCAACGAGCAGTAAACAACCAGAGGAATCAATATCTGTAATATCTGGAGAACGGAGCATTTTAGAAATAAACCTCTTCTGGGGGAGCGCGTGGTTTTGTGATTTTGAACACACTGAAATAGGATTCCTGAGATGTACGTTTTCCTTTAAGGGTTTGTTCACATGCGGTGGAAATGCTGCAGCACAAGATTCTGAGGCAAATTACACAGCATTTCCATATTCAAAACAGAGTCAAAATCTTTTGCGGATTTTGACTTAAAATCAACTGTGTACCAGCAGCTGATTTCGGCAGATACAGCGCCCCCCTCCCCATTCTTTGTGCTGTCAGCGTGGCCTTATATCCGGCACCCAGCATCCTCTAGCGAGCTTGACCCACTGGTCGAGTGATGCGGAAGTGGCACCACCTGACTAGCGGTGCTGCGTTCACTACAGGCCACCAAGTGCAGGGTAAAAGGTGAGGGGAGCGCTGTATCTGCCTAAATCGGCCATGATTACCAAAGGTGCAGATTTTGACTCTGTTTTGTATGCGGAAATGCTGTAGAACTTTCTGCTGCGGAAATTCTGCAGTATCCTCTGGGCCAGTACCCGGCCGGGAGGGCCACCGGGAAGGAAGAGGAGATTGGATCCTGTCAGTACAGGTTAGAACTCATCAGTGCTGCTGCTTGTGCTCCCTACCGCCGGCCACAAGCATGGCAGGGAAGAGGAGGCAGTAAGAGGCACCTCCACGTGGCGTCATTTTGTGGTAGCCTCTTGGAGGCTGAAGATAGGAGGCTCCACCAACTCCAGTGACACGGCTACCGCTAGGAATACCGACCTGTGATAGTGAAGTGAAGAAGGATAAGCCCACCCATCCAGGGGCGTAACTATAGAGGATGCAGGGGATGCGGTTGCATCCGGGCCCAGGAGCCTTAGGGGGCCCATAAGGCCTCTCTTCTCCATGTAGGGAACCCAGTACTATGAGTAAAGCATTATAGTTGGGGGCCCTGTTACAAGTTTTGTATCAGGGTCAAGGATCTTCAAGTTATGCCTCTGCACCCATCGTCCCAAGTGCAGGAGAGAGTTTTATCATGAATGGTCCCATATAAAAGGGCTAGAGCTGCACCACCAGGTCCGAGAGAGTGTCACCAGTGGTAGTGTGAGCTGTAGTGTGTGCATACAGGAGACGCCCAGACAGAACGTGGAGAGGACGTGGTGCTCTCCTGCTGTGGACACACATAGAGGTATTAGCGCTGTCCCCAAGCTGCAGTGATGGACCCGATAACCAGGGGGCTGAAAATGAGAGAAATACCATGTGCAAGGAGGGGGAGGCTCTCTGCCCACGGGGGATTAGGTCCACAAAAAGAATGACAGCAATGTGAATCTGAAATGTTGAGAAATGCTAGACATGTGAGACCGGTCCAACAACCGTAGTGCGCACACTAAGGACAATGACTATGACTGATGGCTGCGACTGGTGGGTGGCGGCGCCATGTTTAGCGTTACCAGTTACTAAGTGAGTAATGTGAGGTTTAATGATTTATGATGCAAAGTGTAATGTGACGAGGGCCGGAGCCCGTCAGGTATAGCAGCGCTATGCGCTAAAACACGATGACGTGAGAAGAGAGTGGCCATGAAACAGTAATGCTATAAAGCAGTTGGCAATGTATTGGAGTCACTGATTCGCACTTACGGCGCGTGAAGCCATAGTGACACGGAGCTCCTGAAACCTGGTGGTGTACTCTGGCACCTATGGTGCATTAGGCTGAGGTTTGACCATGCCGCAGACCTTCGGTAATACGGAGTACAAATATTGATTTGGAGAAATACAAGTATGGTGGATTGTAATGACGGCATCAAAGCGCCCAGAGAGTAAAGGTGTACCCGGCATCCATGGTCCATCTAACCCGCCTGCTGCGGAATACTGAGATGGAGATTTACGTTACGAGTGGGAGTTCCAGTTAATTGTGTAACATATTCATATCCTTCCAAGGAGTGATACATGATAATACATTAAAAAAACACATAATAAAGCCTATTTTTATAGAAAATGTGCCGCCTCCGCCTCCGTCTGTCACCGCCATGCCATACATAACACCACAAGCTGTGACACAACAGTCAAACTAGTATCTTTAAGAGAATGGAGGAGCAAGTTTGAGAGGGAGACAGGAAGTGAAAAAAAATAGAAAAGTGCGAAGAGTTGGGCGGCAGATAGGGAGTCTTTACTGTGGGCAACGTTCTGAACAGCTTGCACTTGGTCCTGTGGATCAGAACCCCCCAGTGAGAGAAGTGGCAGGCCAAGACCGTGAGAACAATAATCCCAGGTCACCCAGATGTTAACGCAAAAAGCGTACTTAGTGAAAACGGCTCCTCCGTTCTCATCCCTCATTGTGGAAACGTTCAGCCAGGAAGGAAACTAATGTTTCCATTGTTGGTTATAATAAAAGTTCCTTGTTTACCACAATGGCCTCGCCTTCTGGCTATACAGCTTACAACGGTGCACCCCAAGGAATCGGGCCGACTTCCACCACCACCTGAGCTGGTACGCCCAGAGTCTCGAATTGTAGACATCTCCTATGCCCATCCAGGAGAAAACTCCACCGAGAAAAGGTAAAAAAGACACTGGAACTGTTGATCCACATGGGCCCTCTGCAGCTTTTGTTTCCCATAACACAAGCATAGGCCCTCATTGGATAATCTAAGATTGACCTATAGAAGACTGTGGAGGAGCAAAGGTAGGTCACAACTAGATTTTTCTCACTTTTGGCTATCAGACCTATTACTATCATTCTGATAATCTGAAAAGTCTGCAACCTGGAACTAGATGATTGGAATTTTATGGTGAAGATGGTCCTAGTCATAGCTAGAATTTTGACAATTTTTTTTTTTTTGCCTAATTTTTCAATAATATTGCTACGCTAAAAAGTGACCACATATTAATTTCTAAGGCCTTTGTCACTGCCTGCCAAGTGGGATCTTTAGGGGTAGCTTCCCTTACCACTGGGGTTCAGGCCAGTGATACAGGTCAGGCTACAGAAACAGAAATCTGGGTTTGCGCTGGAGCCTGAATGGTGATCGGTGTCATGGTGGCTTTGTCCATGCAAGCGGGTAGCAGGCTCATTTAGACTCAGTCAACTTGACTCTAGACATGGCGGCCTACCAGATACTCCGGTTGTAATTCTGGAATGAGGCCTTCTGACTCATGTTACTACTCAACAGATGTTTTAATAACAAAACAAAACAGTTCAATACAAACTCCTTCAAAGGCCGTTCATTGGCTGCTTATGGTGTTTAGTTAGTTTCCAAAAAACAGGTGACTGGTCCGAGGATGGCTGAACTGCCGTAACTGGGATTGAGACTGCCTCAAATAAGCCTGTCCGTAGTGTGTGTGTGTGTGTGTATATATATATATATATATATATATATATATATATATATATATATATATATATATATATATATATATGCATATCCGGAACACACAAGTATTTTTAGGATAGGTCATCAATAGCAGACAAGTGGGGGTCTGTCAGTCAGGTTCCCCCACCTATATGCTGATGAGAAGCTGTAGAGGATGGTTGGAAAGCTCAGAGCACCATGGATAGTGCAGTCGCTGGGATTGGTGTTGCAGCTCTCTCCCATTGAAGTGACTGTGCTACGGGTGACTTTCTGAGCATTCTGGCCATCTCATCAGCAGATCAGCTCCTGTTGATTTGTCCTAAGGATAGGTCAGCAATAGTTTTAATCTGGACAATACCATTCAACGACTTTTCCAGGACTTTTACTATTAATGACTTATCTTCAGGATAGTTCATCCATAGCTGGTCTGTGGGGGTCCACTGCTTGGGATCCCTGCCAATCAGCTGACCACTGGGCCTGCCGTCAATGTGGACAGCGCTGGGAACAGATAACACTGACCATATTGCAGTTGTCTAGTTTGGTACTGCCGGTAGTCCCATGGGAGCTGTGAGTTCTTTGTCTTTAAGGGTAGTGTGCGGGATTCGGGAAAGGGCAAAGTCTGGTGTACTCAGATATTCAGGTATGGCAAAGTGTCCCTGGGAACTGAGCAGTAAGCAGTAGCGTGAGGCAGTTTCACAAAGGCAAGTGGCGCCAGAGTTTCAGTCCTATAGGCAGCCAAAGGGGCAATATATTGCGACCCTATGGGCCAAGGAAACCCTCTGTACATCTGCCGGGCTCTGCTCCCTTCACTGTTCCCGAGCCTATTTATATGACAGACTATTGTTGATTCCGGTTCCTGAACTTGTTGCACATTTTCGGTATCTTCAGCTTGATCTGGTTCCTTGACATTTCTCTTTGCTGAGCGGCCCGGTATGGCCAGTTTCATAAAATGCACATTAAAAGTTGATTTAAGTAAGATGTCGGAGAAGACCATTTTGTTGTGTATCCTCAAAGTGCCCCATCCACTGTTATGACCCGGGGACACTTTTGGGAGTATCATCATCAATTGAAACCAACCTTGGAATGGCCGGGCCGGGGCATGAGCCTCTCTTAACCTGGCTACCACAGTATGTGGACAAAGTAACCATGACCCCAGTCATGGTACAGGAACCGGCACAGACTGAGTGGTCCCTGCTGCCAGTGTCCCATCTCACCAACCCAGTCTCTTCTGGTACATAGGGAGAACATTCGCCATCCATCTCTTTAGCAGTAACAAACCGGTCCTCTGCAATTTTGGCAGCGCTGTCAGCTGATCGGCGGCCATTCTAAAAAGCAGACCCCCACCGATCTACTATTAATGACTTATCCTAACGATAACTCAACAATAGCTTTAGCCTGGGAAACTCCAACTCAAAATAGGGCTGCTTTTCGGTGGACCTTTGGGCCCTTTTGCAGTAGAGGCTCTAGATTTTATCAGAGGTGACTCTGGGCCACGGGAGCTTCTTCTGCGACTCTGCGGGGCCAAGCCAACCGGACTCATGTAATTATTAGCCCCTTCACCCTAAAGGACGTTTATGTCTGTCCTCTGGGTGCGGGGTTTGTATGGAGCCGGATGGGGAGCCGATCCCACTCCATACACGATGGGCATCAGCTGTTACCATGCAGGGCAGTGCAGGGTCCCGCAGTCAGCGCGCGCCACCCCGGCGTCGGCTCCGGCCTCCTGGAGCCCTGACGTCGGGGCTCTCCTGGCGACGTGGAACGGCTGGTGTGTGGCGGCATGGGCGTGTCCGCCCGTAGGGCGCCGCCCGCACTCCTCCACCTCTCTTGTGCAGTAGTGGGGGAGCTGGCAACTCCCACTCTCCGCCCCGGGCGGAGTCTTTCGTTTATAAGGCTGGCAGTGACCTGAGCTCACTGCCAGTTATTGGTTTGGTTAGCCACTAGTCAGTTCTGCCTGTGTCAGTCAGTCAGTACTAGTTTCTAGTCAGTCACTTTCTAGTGTGCCTTTTACTCAGTCTGTTCTGGTTCTGTCTGCTACTAGCTAGTCCGTCTGCAGCTACTCTCAGCTGGCCCTAGTTTGCCAGTCAGTTTCCTTCAGCCTGCCTGTAGCTTTGTTTGTTGGTCTTTTCCATCTGCCTCTCTGTCGGCACTCTGTCCCCCCATCAGTTAGCTTCTCTTGTCAGTCGCCAGGTCCCTAGCCAGTGCAGCGACCGCTGTCCAGTTGTCCACCTGGGATTAGCCAGGGCCGAGGCAAGTAGGCAGGAACAGTGGGGTGCGGGAAGTTCAGGGCACCCCACCTGGCACTCGGGGGTCAGAGTGCCGTAACATCAGCTGTCTCTGACAGCTCACGCAGATCACAGCTATTAACCCTTTAAATGCCCACGACCAACGTTTGAATGCCCTGAATAGCCCCCTTGCAATGAGATCATGAGTTGACATGTGGTCGTCATGGCAGCCGGGGTCCTTTTGAAGGCCTGCAGGAGTGCCATGCATTTATAACTATCAGGATATGTCTATGGCCCATCCTAATAGAATGCCGGCAGAAATACTACATACTTAAATACTGCATTATTGTAGTATATGGTAAAAGTGATTAAACAATCGCAAGTTCAAGTCCGTTATGGAGACTAAAAAAAAAAAAGTAGAAGTAAGTGGGGAAAAAAGTTTTTTATTATTGTGTAACATAAAGGATACTAGAAATTACCGAGAAAAACCCGTTCCCATATTTATAATAAAAAAAACAAAGCAAACAAAAGCTAAAACATATTTGTTGCATCCGTAAAAGTCTAATTTACCAAAATAACAAATTATTTATCCCGCAGGGTGAATTTCGGCACAAAAAAAAATACACAATCCCAGAACTGCTCTTTTTGGTCGCCCTGTCTACGAGAAAAAAATGTAATAAAAAGCGATGAAAATGTCACATGAACTCCAAAAAAAGTGCCAATAGAAATCACAGGTCGTCCCGCAAAAAACACGCCCTGACAGCAGCCAATCAACAGGAAGATAAAAGAGGAGGACAGAGAATAAAAAACATTTTAGAGAGATTTTTTTTTAAAATATTACAGCAAAAAATAAACAACTTTGACTTCGCCGTAATTGTAACGATCCACAGAATAAAGTTCTCATGTCACTTTTGCCTCAGTGTGCGGGCCGTAACAACAAGCCCCCCCCCCCCCCCCAAGGTGGCAGAATTGCATTTTTTTTCATTTAACCTAAAAGTTTTTCAGTACATTATCTGCTACATTAAATTGTACCGCTGCAAAATACAACTCGTCCCGCAATAAAAAAAGCGCTCAGACAGCGGCGTCGATGGGAAAATAAAAGAGTTGTAAATTTTTGAAAGTGGAGCGGAGGAAATAAAAAAGTATATATTGAAACTAAGAAATCCTGTGATAATTTGGAGACGTTCCTTGTAGATTCACAATAAATAGGCTTATTCAGACTTTACTGCCCATTTATATCAGCGCCGTAAGTCGCCTCACGAAGATGGACAGTGTTTATCAAGGACAAGCAGGACGGGAAGCAGATGTAAGCGCGTCTCTATGCGGAGGGGATAACCTGCGCCGGGGCTAATTGGGAATAAATCCACGTAGAAATCGGATCAATAATCCCAATAAGTTCTGCGCAAACACTTCCCGAACCGCGACCCGCGGACGCTAAATTATGGCTAGCATTACCGTGCCGTCAGCAAGTCATGTTAGATGGAGTGCAGGACGTGTATGTCTAATACTATAGCGATGGAGAGATGATAATGCCACGCTTACCAAACCGCGAGTCTATAGGGCAGGGCTGGCGGGAAGAGCAAAAGTCAAGATGGAGCCCTTTCTTGGTGCTTAGTTATTGTTCACCTGCCTTCCCACTGAGAAGGAAGGGGGACAAGACCCTCTGGTCGGTAGGTGGGGGCCCGATACAGATGGGAAAAGAGAAAAACAACTTCCAAATTGTACCGAAATCTAAAGTTATTCACAAGATCGGTGATAACTTTATGACTGGTCCAACTTCTGGGACCCCCAGCAATGCTGAGAGTGGGAATACCATGCGGAACATGGATATCATACCTTGTTTCTTGTGTTACATGGCTTGAGAAAGACCTTGAGGAGGTCGAAACGTTGCCTATTTTTTAACTATGAAACAATAAAAATGTTCCTTTAACTAAAGAAGTTTCTTTCTGCATCACCGTATGCTGCCACTTCTCTGCTATCTTGTATCGAGAATGGGAATACCGACGGTCCCCATAGGAATGGAGGAAACTGCTGATCCGCTCATTTCAATGACAGTGCTGAGAATTGCCGAGTACAAGAGCCCGACAATCTACGGTGCGGTCACTGAGATGAATGGAGCTGCAGAGCGCATCCTATGCTTTATTCATGCGGGGACCGCCAAGACCCCCGTTCTTGGGGTCAGTGGAAGTCCCAGTGGTCAGACGATCATACTTGTGGATGTCAATGGTGTCCAGCCTTAGCTATGTGCGACCCGTATGGTCACACAAATCGTCAGCCACCACTTTGTGGGGGGTTGGGGAGCACCATGCGGATGTAGGCTAGAGGTGATCGCACCCCTTAGGTTCGCCAGCGAGATGATTTTCTTCCACCATGCATTAGCATCTTGTGGAGGTACATGAATCATCCCCCTCCTGGCTCTGGCTCTTCTCTGATTCCATGAGGTGCCGCTGTGAGCCAATTGGCACTTTCATCACACAATTGCTGACTTCTGGTACTGTATTTATGTACTGAGCTTGGTTCTGGTGCTGTATTTATGTACTGAGCTTGGTTCTGGTACTGTATTTATGTACTGAGCTTGGTTCTGTTCCTGTATTAATGTACTGAGCTTGGTTCTGGTACTGTATTTATGTACTGAGCTTGGGGCTTTTCAAAATATTTTTATGGATTTACAAGAAATTTTCCCTGACTTACAGATGTATGAAGGATTTCTGCAACATACATCGCATATACACAGAGAAACCTCATCATCAACTGATAAGCACCTGCAGGCCATCAGTTATGTAGCATTCCTTCGCATAATATTGGTTAAATCCAGATGATTTTGGAGATGTGAATTGAATCATAACTTAACCCCACGTTGTAACAACAACACGTATCGCAGCCGCGGGCTCCAGATGTCACTGATTGGTTCAGCTTGTTATTACATCTAGCATACATTGTATAATGATCGGCTCTCATGTCTATTAATTCCTTCAGGCTGGGGGCGGCACCGGATCTCCATTCCCTGTTATAAGTACCTTAGCTGCTAGTAGGAGGTGGCAGACGCACTTTCTATGTTCCCGTGGGATGCAGTTACACTCAATAAGCAGGAGGGGGAGGACTGCATGCTACAGTGGTACCCGTTACATCTTTGATAACTTGGAAAACTTCTTTCCAGAAGGATTGTAACCAGGGGCATCCCCCAAAGGATATGAAACAACGCACCCTCCTGTCCTACCTCTCTCTAACACTTGTTGCTCCCCCCATGAAAGCATCTTGCCAACTTTGAAGGTGTGTAATACCATCTAATTAGGACCTTATAATGAGTCTGCAGGAGGTTGGCGGAAAGTGTGGATTTGTTGGCCCATTCAAATGAGACCATCGATTGCTCTGGGTACTGAGCTTGGTTCTGGTACTGTATTTATGTATAAGGTTGATTCTGATGCTGTATTTATGTACTGAGCTTGGTTCTGGTACTGTATTTATGTACTGAGCTTGGATCTGGTGCTGTATTTATGTATAAGGTTGGTTCTACTACTGTATTTATGTACTGAGCTTGGTTCTGGTACTGTATTTATGTATAAGGTTATTCTGCTACTGTATTTATGTACTGAGCTTGGTGCTGATGCTGTATTTGTGTACTGAAATTGGTTCTAGTGCTGTATTTATGTATAAGATTAATTCTGCTACTGTATTTATGTACTGAGCTTGATTCTGGTACTGTATTTATGTATAAGGTTGGTTCTGCTACTGTATTTATGTACTGAGGTTGGTTCATGTATTTATGTTATAAGTTTGGTTCTGGTACTGTATTTAGTCCCTGAACTATTCTGGCATTGTGTTTATGTTATGAGCTTGGTTTTGGTGCTGTATATACTGAGCTTGGTTCTGGTACAGTATTATTTACTCACTGAGCTGTTCTGGTGTAAGTACGCTGCTATCTTGTTGCTTTCTGCACCATTTCTGCCCATCAGTGCAATATATTGATCTTTTCTCTTAAGATAAGGGGGAAGGGGAAGGGGGAAGAACAATAAAATATTCCGCACAGGGTGCCATCTAACCTACGGCCGGCAATGTATACATCCTAGGAAAATCTCCCAATGCCAACATGCAGGCACAACAAACTGTATGCAACTTTGATGTAGAACCCACATAGAATCAGCAGGAAATCCGCCCCTGCTATGGGTAATGCCTCACTGCTGGATGCGGAGCCCACACTGGAACTGCTTTGGGAATGTCACATGCAGATTTGCCAATCAGAAAAGGCTAAACCTGGGGGCGGATTTACAGACATTCTAGTGGATTTTTCTTGAATCGCACATTTACTGTATATTTCTCTTTAATGGTCAAGTCCCAATATACAGAATCTAGATATTAGCCAATACAAAAGTGAAAAGTGAAGCAGTGCTGATGCAACAGGAATTACCAACAGAACCAACGAAGTAGGAATAGCAAATGTAATCCCGTCAGTGCCAGGATTCTGCAGGGTTGGCATTTCACATAGTGTTTGCGTTGCTTACTACATCCAACAAATCTCATTTTAAAGAGTAATTACATTCATAATGGCTTGTAACACTCCGCAGTCCATACTGGAAGGAGAAGTACATGGCAGGAGGGCTGCAGGCTAGAGATTGGAGGGCACCACGATGGTCAGCACTGCTTACAATGAACCTTCGCAGTAGAGATTGGAGAGCTGGCAGTCATGGCCCCCTTGTCCTCTCTTACAAGCAGTGAACCTAATTATGACATCATCACCAAGCTAAGGAATAACGACTATCTCTAGTGACATCATCATAATGGACCAAGGAATAATGAAACCTCCTGCAGCATCCTCACACCTGACCGTAACCTCTATATAAATAGCCTGACTATCCGGACGATTTCAGAGTGGATTAAAGTTACGGTAATCTTGTAGATATGATACCTTCTAATGACTAACAGCAAAGAATGATGTCACAGCAGCTTTCGAATAGTGGAACACCGCTAAATATTTTTGTGACAATCTCATGGGAGAATGCTGATTTTCATTGAAGAGACTTATTTTCAGGCAATGCTCTATGGGAAAAAGTATGCAAATTAGCACCACAAGAATTAGGTTCCAAGTATCCCCAGGCTACTACAAATCCATTGTTCAGACACTACTCTGAGGTAGCAGGTCAGAGGTTCCACAGGACCACAGCAAAGAGCTGATGCTTTAGAGCCCGTTCAGACCAGCTTCACTTTCCCTCCAGGGGTTTCCACAGAAACTATCTTTGTCATCCCAATAGGTCTCCGTTTCGGCAGATTTTTTCCGTTTTGTTTTTGGAATTGTGTGTTGGACAGATGGACGTGGTCCACCGTGTTTACAGCATATTAGACATACAATGAAACGTGATGTGAACAGGACTTCACAGCGGGAGGCAAACTGATAGCAGCAAAGGCATTAGGCATAAGGAAGGAGAGAATTGGTAAGAAAATGAGTGTATCCACCTCCTACCGAGCATCTTCAAGATACTGTGGAAGCAGAAGGAGAAGTTTTCTAGGAGACCAAAAATTGTTAACATACGTTGTAGGGGTTGTCTCATCAAAACTATTGGGGTCATAGGGGAGGGGCCTCATTAAGCACCTCCTCTATAAGCCATTTTTGGTGGACTCGGCTCGATCATTCATTGTACAGATGATATGCATCCATTGCCTCTACAATGGAATAGAGCGAGCACATGCAGCCCACTTCTTTTTATAAAGGCTTTGTAGTGGTCAGACAGCCACTTCAGCCCCTTAGTGATGCAGGGATATTTTGGACTCAAGGCCGAGACTATTTGGGGGGGATTTCATCTTCACTTTTCAAAAGCTATAACTTTTTTTATCATTCTATCGACATGGCCGTATGAGGGCTCGTTTTTTTGTATGGTGAGCTGTATTTTTTGGTACATATAATGTATTGTAGAACTTTTATACTTTTTTTGGGGAGTGCAGGAAGAGAAAAACAACAATTCTGCCATTTCTTACAGTGTTAATCTTTCCAGCATAAATGACATGATACGTTTTTTTTCTGTGTGTTCGTACAATTACGATAATGCAAAAATTATGTTCTTTTATGTTTTTCCCACCCCTTTTTTTTTTTAGAAAATACTATTTTTGCATCGCTACATTCCAGGACTTTTATTTTTCCATCAAAGGGCTTATTTTTAGACTGAGAACCTATAGTTTTTTTGTCTACTCTATTTTGGGGTACCTATGGCTTTTTTGATCACTTTTATTGCATTTCTTTGGCAAAAATAAAAAAATAAAGTATTTTGGCTTAGTTTTTTAGCTTTTTTGTTTTTACAGCATTTGCCGCCCAACATAAAAAGTGTGTTCAAGTTGTTGTACGGGTCGTTATGGGGTGCGACGATACCAGACATTGGGGCTCTTTAATTTTCATTTTTTTTCTAATAATGAGGGGAAAACACACAAAAAGGTTTTGTTTTATTTTACATGCTTTCTTTAAACTTTTTTTGTCCTACACTTTTTTTTATGTCCCTGTAGGGGACTTGAACCTGCGATCCTATAATCGCTCTGAAAATACATTGCAGTACTCCTATACTGCAAGGCATTGTCCATCCACGATTACATGCTAGAGGGCCGATGACATCACAGAGGAAGCTCCCTCCTTCTATAAACCCTATACATGCCACGATGAACATGGGATGTAAGGGCTTAACAATGGTGATTGGTGTTATCACCGGTCCCCGCTGTTGCACTGGCCGACCTCACAGCCGCTTCTCGTCTTGGATGGTGTGGGCTCAATTTAAAGCCTGCACCATCCATCAAACGTAAATGTATGTCCATCCACAGGAACCGCTTTCCACCTAGGACATGTATTTTTGGCCTGGGGCAGGAAGGGGTTAAACGTAAAGAGGCCTTCAGGAGTGTCATAGAAAGAATTGCTGCAGATGAAGTTATGGGAATGTACATTTGTAATCATTGAGTGTAATATCTGCCAATTCTGAAGATAATGAGATGCTGCCTTCAAGATTGTTCCTGCTGGAAAATATCCCATAAATCTCTCTCTACTGCCAGGGAGGCTATGAGGCTCGGAGCCAATCCGACAGCATCGCCCCCTGTAGGACGTCTCCTGAAAATGGCCAGGAATGACTAGTTGTAACCTGAACCCCACATCATAACAATCATACATGTAAAAAACATCCACTTGTGGAAGGAGAGGCCAACGAGGGAACAAAATTTTTGAAATTTTATGAAAAAGTATCTGAAAATGCAGCACAAAATGTAGATCCTGTTGACTTTTGATCTCCCCAAATTGTGTGGGAATGTAATAACTCCAATGTGAATATCTGTGTAAGAAGCAAGACTTTGCCATTTTTTGTTGTCCGATTGGTGCTTGGGTAACATCGTAAGGCCACTGAGCCAAGTTCTTATTCTGTGTTCGAAGGGAAGCTTTTGCCCTCATTTGGTGATTTGTAAATCGTTGACCATCGGATGGATTTGGTTAGCATTAAAAACATATAGGGTACTGAAGCTTGTTCCCTCCTCCTGCCTCATTCTTTGAAACCCCTGCTCAACTGTTAAACTTGAACCCTCCGGCCATTGAATTGTATCATAGGCCTCCATAACAGTAAAGGCGCTTTCTTCTGTGTCCCTCCTCATCCCATGATGGGTAATGGACTCTCTATGTTCTGCTCAATGGAGGGGCAGAAGGGACTGACAACTGCTCTGAACACACTTCTGGCTCAAAAAAAAAGGTTTGCCATGTTTATAGAGGTTGTGCAAAAAGGTGGAGCCTCCACTTCCTGCCTCGTTCTGACATGGGGTCACTTGGGGTGGGCTCCCACTGTTCCCGTAATGTCAGTGCTTGGACTGGCTATTCTGCTCATGTTAATAACTAAGTCCATGACATAGAAGGGTGTTGGCTTAGTCATTAAAGTGACTGGATGGTTTTGGGACAAAAGTCTGTACCAGAACTGGAGGGGACATGGAGGGGGGTGTTATATTACCTGCAGTTGTTCTTTCTCTCCCTGCAATTTCTCTGATTCATGGGTCTGAGTACAGGTCCAGTTGGTCAACGCAATCTTCAGGCTACCTAATCCCCACAGTGCATTGGTAGTATTAGACTATCAATGCATTACACCTGCTCTCTGATTGGCCAGAGCTGGTCATGTGGTCAGCACTGGCCAATCAGGAAGCAGTGCATTGTTTTTTAAGCTGTTAGAAAATTGCTGCAGCCATCTTGGATAGCCGAAAATGGGGCCTGGAACTGGCAGATAGGAGTAGCATCAGAGATTGACAACTGCAGGATATACGCCCCCTGCGCTTTCTAATCTCAGGACAGAATCTAGTTTGGAAACCAGAGAGTCACTTTAAGAGCAGGACACCAAGCTCCTTCCGTTAGTATGACAGGCACAGACAGACTCCATACCATGTGACCCAGTGTCAGAACTGGGCTGAAAATGAACATTCCGACACTGCAGGTCCAGGCAAGGACTCCGCCTTCCGGGACAACCCCTTTAAACATAAGCAGCCATTGGTCTGAAAAAAAACTAAGAACATCTTAAATTATTATAATAGGGCCCTCTATGACCAGGGATATGGAGAGAACAACTGGGGGACATTTTTTTCCTCTTTTTGCATTAATGTTTTCATTGAACTTTTTTCCAAATCAGATAAAGGACATGTTGGTTGTCAAATGGGAGGAAACTGGAAGGGAGGCAGTAACAAAGGTAAGTGATAAAGTAATGAGGGAGTAGTATAGGGAGATGGAAACATCAAGTAGGGATGTATCCGGCAGTAATGGGTGTTGTAATCCAGTAAGTATTGACCCAAAATCCTTATGGTTATATAGGCCCATGAGTGGATAGGCATGAGTGGTGGGTTCAGGTCTGACAGTTGTACCTTGGCATGGAAATGGAGGGAGGGACAAGATAGGTGGAAGAATATTCATATATCATTGCAGTTGGTCTTTGGCTGTACCTTCACACGGCCAAATAATTGCTCAGAAAAGTCATTGTAGCGTTTGAACAACAGCTGTTTGACTGCTTTTACACTGAGCATATCATTTGCTGAAGGAGGTAGGAGGCCTGAGGTTTTCCTGATGGGCGTATATTTGAAATTTCGACCCCTCTCCAATGCATGCTCATTGGTTCCAAAGCGTGCCGAGTGCCTATTAGTTCTCGGAAATGCACAAATACATGTGATTATCCTCAACTGAAACTCACTGCTGGTCTTCGGAAAAACGTTCTCCCCTACTGTTTCAGGTCGGTTTGGTCTTTGAAGACCCGCCCTCTGCTGCGGTCATCTGTCAGGAGGTTGGTCTTTCATGAAACACTTGGTTCATCTGTTGTCAACAGATTTAGTTCTTTTGAAGACCAGAGCGAGTCTTGAGTCAAGGATGCGTTTTCGTGAACCAATGAGTATTCAGTGGGCGGGCCAATGTTCCAAAAAGGCAGAAGCCAATCAGCGTTCCTTGGGAGGTGGACACCAAACAAGCTCACACCTCCCTGCAAAGTTGATGAATAGCTATTGAAAGACAAATGACTGCTGATTACACCAGGTGACTTTGATCAGTCAGTCACTATTTTTTTGGTGAGCTGAAACAGAATGAGCCAATTATTACTTATCAGCCTGTTGATGGCCGTGTTTATGCTTAGCGGCTATTGTTTGAATTTACCTTTTCCAGCGATTATTAAGCAGACGGTTGTTCCTTGTGAAGGTGTACCTAAACATGGTATCTTCCTGTGTGTATACATGGCGGGCGGGGGGGGGGGGGGCATCGCTGCTGTATTTCCCTCTGCCGCTGTCAGTGCTGGAATCCTCTCCCGTTTTGTATTCAGCGTCAGGCCTGACTCGCTGACACAAGGAGCCCAGTGTAGGAAGAGACTTTCTATGAAGTGAATCTTGTTACCATGGAGCAGGCTTTCTCATACAATACAGAGGATCTGCTCTCCCGGGACTGGGACTTCTAGATAAAATCCTCAGAAGGTTACACCAGGTTAAAGACAAACCCCGGTCTTATCGGCTTTTGTTTCTTCTTCACTGCCAGAGTCATTTAAAACTCAATTTCCAATCTATTTCCCGTATTTACATTCCTGGATTCTGAATTATATTCATCAGAACGTGCAGAACAATAAGTGGCGGAATATTGGATACTGCGATCACGAGGTAAAACATGGAAGAAAAACCCCAAAAATAAATACAGAAGAAAATGAGTAAAAATGAAGTCAATGAGACACTTTTTTCAGATGCTTTTATGGATCTCCTCATTTTGGGGAGGAGTCATGGGTAATTATTACGGTCTGGTGAACCTCAGTGCCATGTATGATTTGACTTGGTGCCACCAACGACTATTAATTCCAGAACTAAGCACATGGTCAGACCAGGCAATGGGATAACGGGATATCTAAGGTCAAATGTAGATTAGAACGGACTTTGATAAGGAACTGTGGTAATGGCGACAAGGTACTGCATCAACTGCCCAAAAAGGACTGGCCACTCAAGCAGAGCATCCACCCCAAAAAGGGTAACCCTGCCACAGGAAAGAAGCAAAGTCCTAAGTCCAAGAAGAACAGGGGAATCCAATCAGTAAACCCCAAGCCACAGAGCACCCTTTAAGGCCTCATACACACAGGTGTCAGTTAAATGCAAAGTAGGCATGTCAAAAAATCGTTTTTATTGCAACCCATGACTTCCTATGGGTTGCTTCAGATGAACAATTGTTTGACGTGCCAAAAAAATGTGCGTCAAAAGATAGGACATAGGTCTTGTCCTATCTTTTGACAGCAAAACACAGATGACTCCATAGACTCTTCTTTTTCACATTCTGGGAATACCTTTTTTTTTCCATTTTTACTTTGTATAAGTTGTACTTTTTGTATCTACTGTAGCATTTTGTAGCATTCTTACATTACTGTTATTTTTTCCCCAGGATTACACTATGAATAGGAAATAACAGCAGAACCATCTCAGTAAGACTTCACGAAGATCAGTCCAGTTGCAGCTATGCAGATTGCACTGTATAGCACACAGTTCCTCTTCGAAGGGTTAACACTCTATTACTATCACTGTGGCCTATCGGAAGCACAGCATACCCACTTGCAGTACTTCTGTTACTTAAGGCTCAGTAAATGGCAGAACTATTATGCACCTGTTAAATTCCCCATTGCTCCAGGGCTGACGCTGCTCTGGCGCCCCTCACTCGCCTTTGATTACTGTGCTGCACCGATGACATCACATCGACACATATGACCTCAGCAGCCAATCACTGGCTTCAAAAGTGAACAGCAAAAGACTACTGGCCAATGTTTAGCTATAGAAGTGGCATGTATTGACATAATATCATCACCGCAGCCCACAGGACGGGCTGTCAGGGAGCACCAGAGTGGTGGCGTTACCGTGGCGGAGATTTAACCGCTAAGTAATGGCTCTATTATTATTTTATACTATTTCTCTCTTGGCTCATTTTTTGCTCACTGATCAGCTGCTCACAGGGGTTACAGTGGTTGGCCAATGCTTTGTATACCAGGCACAATGCCATACACTGTGTAGCAACTTGCCTGGTATTACCTCTCAGTCCCATTCACTTGAATAGGACTGGTCTTCTCCGAGCTGCACTACCAGACACAGCCACTGTACCTGCTAAATAAAGGAGCGGGCATCGCTCATGCTGGACAGCTGATTGTGAGGGTGCTGAGTCAGGCCCCCGCTAGATCTGATAGTCTTAGGACATATTGTGCAAAAAGTGATATCCTAGGATTCTAGCTGTAACTAATGAAATCCCAGGTAATCAAGGATTATTTAAAGGGAAAAGTTGAATTACTTAATTGTCACCATAACCTCCTTCATTTTCATTCTGTTATATCCGAGCTGGACGTTCCAGTTCAGATCCGATGTAATATACTAGCTGATACACACACAATATACTAATGCGGAAAGCATAAAATATAACGAAACCAAAAAGTGGTGGAACAGTAAATCAGACCCTCACCTACTAATGCGATGAACTCCTACTGGAAAGCAGAGCGATAACCCTGATGAGGGCAACCCCACGTCAGGAACCTGAGTTGACCCTGACTCTCCCTAGTTGGAAACCAGGCTTAGTGCAAACTACATAACATAACAATGTATGTGGTATGGATGATAAACAGGCACGCAATGAACTAGGTGATAATAGTAAAGCAGAAATCCCAATTAATCATTAAGATAATTGTTACAACACCTCAAATATCCTTAACACCAAACAGACTTATCAGACAGCAGAACAGGAAAGGAGCCGCCGACCAGACCAGAAACACCCACGGACAAGAAGTAAAACACGTCCTCACTTAGGAGGAGCCAGAATAAATGTGTACAGACAACCACAGATTGGTCGAATGGCACACATGCCCCCCAGTCGACCAATCAAGCCACTCATCAGCAGAGAAGGGCGGGCTCATGTTGGTGTCCAACGCTGGAATGACACTGAGCATTCACCGGCGTGTGGGTCACGTGGGCTGAGGCTGACACCATGATTTCAATTCAGTTCCGATCCAGCACAGCCGGCAAGCCGTGACATCTTCCTTTGTTGTTAAATAAGTATAGTATATTCTGGTTACTCCTTCTGCTGCATCGTATCCAAGGGAGATTGATGTCTAAAAGAGAAACATTGTTGTCTATAGCAACCAATCACAGAGCAGCTTTCATTTTTTTAGCGCACTATGAAAAATTAATGCTGTACTGTGATTGGTCGCTATAGGTTGGAAATCCCCCCTGGTGATAAATACACCCCCGCTCTCTGATACTATGACACCGCCATGGGGCTTTGCTGGAAATGACTCTACTTGTGTGTTTCTTATGTAAACCCTTTGGTGACCCTCCTCTCTGTAGCCCAAATCAATGAGAAGTTGAGAGATTACCGGCATTACACACAGACCTTCTGTGAGAGATTAATTGCTGGTAACCCAATTTCTTCTAATCTGCTCCAGTAAAGTCACAGAGAGACCAGAAAATTACTTTATATGTAAAACTGCAGAGCAGAAGCGGCGACTGGAACACGACCGAAGAGTGCGCCGTATAATGTGTCATAAACTCCGGAATGAACAGGAACAATGGCGCTTATAGGAAAGATATTTAAGTGTACGGCGATATAACAGAACATTCTCCAAATGTTAGCACAGCCCTCCTTGCTCCGGAAAGTGGAACACGGCATTGAAAAAAGACTAAAAACTGGAAATTACACTGAATGAGCCAAACCGTCCAAGTTTTGAACAATAGATGGCTTGTAGTTTGCCATCACTGGGCAATAAGCGGATCACAAGATGCCCCCATGCTGGGATTCCCAACAATCAGCTGTGATTAGACCTCACAGTAAGTGTTCGATTTCCCTGCAGCACCCCCACAGGGAAAATGAAGCATTGCATGGTGTCCATTAATTTCAGTGGGGTATCTGTGTAAGGTTGGGTCCTCCTGAATATGACACATTTTTTGTAACCCCCTCCCCACTATGGCCTGGAAATGAGGATTCTGATGAGAGGACCCCCTCAAATAACTCTCAGTAAAGCATTTACAGCCCCGGACACAAATACTGAGGAAGAGGCTCTTTCAGCCGTGAAACGTGTATAGGTGCTGGTTTTAAAATAAACAGAGAAGTTAAGCATTGATACTGTTGTGCCTCATATGTCCACAAGCTGCGCCCTACACCCAGTTTTTAAACCTTCTTTGGTATATATTGTAACATAGTATGTTAGGCTGAATCAAGACAATGTCCATCCAGTTCAGCTGTTTGCACCCTTCTTGTTGATCCAGAAGGCAGCAAAAAAACAATGAGTTAGAAGCCAATTAGCCCATTTGGAGGAAACAATTGCTTCCCAACTCCATAATGGCATCCGGAATAATCCCTGGACATAAGTCCGCCCTGACCGTTGAGACTATTGGTTAGGGTTAGCTGCACCCGTCATACAGAGAACGGTCCCTTCTGCTGTGAAGGCTATAGTCCCACACGCCTTCATCTCCGTGGCTCCACCCTCCTTTTTTCCACATCATACACAATTAGTTATTAGTCTTAGTGTCGATTTTTGTGTGTGTAATTATACAAATCCTACTAAGAATAAAGTGGCCCGGCTCTTCTGCAGGAGGACTCCTTCACCCCTTTGCTTTGGCCAGGTATCAAATGTATCGCCAAGAAAACGCATACAACAGGCAACATGACGGCCGCTGGCTGACACTCCAATGCTACTCCGACATCTCAGATTTGGCGCAGGACTAAAGGTTGTTTCCGTCGTGGCCAATCAGGAGGGGCTCCTCATTATACAAACCAGAACAGGTTCTTCCTCTACGACATCCCAGACTTTATATATCAGTTCATTCATAACTTGTAACCCCATTCCAGTCATCGATGTCCCTGAACGTACGATCCACTGCGAGTAATACGACAGATGGTCATCGCGAAAACTACAACTCCGTATCGCTGAGCATGTACCTGGCTCTGATCCCTCCTCGGGGGTATTGAGCCACCAAGGGGATAGATCCTCACCTAAAACCCCTGGCATTGAAAGGGTGTCCCGCCCCGCAAGAGTGGAGATTGGGTAAAAATGATCCATATATAACAGTAAAAAGGTAAAATACGGCTCACCAAAAATCTTCATTTATGCCAAACAGCCAAAGATTTGCTTTCTAGAGAGGCTTATTAGATCATGAGGTTAAAGAGCAGATTTACACGAAGCCGGAACCTCCGGTCTGATCTCACGTTTATATACAAATGTTTTTTATTATTTTTCAGGTATTTCATTTTCTCATTATTTATTCATTAGTGGGTGTGGCCAATATACTTCAGTGGGTGTGGCCAATATACATTAGTGGGCGTGGTTAGGCTTCTGCAATGTCACATCCTGTTACCTTTAAATATCTGGCTTCTTGTACAGCTATATGCTATGATTAACGTTCATTTTTACGAAGGCGAATGCGAAATTGGGCCGTGAAACTCAGCCTGATATCGCGTTCAGAAACGTGCGATTTCCCTGCGGATGTGGCAAAAACGCCTTGCGTTACTTCAGGTAGTCAGCGATCCTCCGACAGACAGCGATGTTGATGGATCGGCAAAAGAGTTGTGAATTTTTGAAAATGGGGAGGAAAAGCTAAAACTATAAAAGCAAATTAAAAAAACCTGCGTCCTCAAGGGGTTAAAGAGAGACCCCTCTAAAGTGAGTGCAGTACTAACCATGCCCCCCTGTTGTCCCCACTCTGTATACAGCGTATACATTAGATCCAGCACAACCAAACCCAGCAATATGCAGCTTTCTATACAGGGATTCACGCGGGCGGATTACCCGCGATCCCCGGGACGCGCCGTTCCTTTGTCTCCTTCAGTCCTGTTAGACAATACTACATAAGAACGAGGCTTTCCTGCCTGCCAGAGGATTTACGTGTTAGAACCGGCAGAGACTTTATATGCCGCGGACATGACAGCGAATGCCGGGTGAATACCAACCAGCCCGCCCGTGTAATGTCAATACGGGGAGCGGTATCTACGCCTTCTCCAATTATGCCCTTCAGACTGAGCGGATCTGACAACGAATCACCCCATAATAAATAATAATAATCTTTATTTGTATAGGCCAACATATTCCGCAGCGCTTACATAGACGGGGGATACAGAAAGACAAAAGTACAAACATTACAGAACCACGGTTACATAGTAATCAGCTAATGGACACAATAGGGGTGCGGGTCCTGCTCCAACAAGCTTACATACTACAACTAATGGGGTGATATAGAAGGTAAAGGGGCAGGAGATGTGCACGGTATGGCGGGGTGGAGATGTGCACAGTATGGCGGGGTGGAGAGTGAGGGGTGATATACAAATAGACAATGGTCAGACATTTAGCCGTGTGACGGCAGAAACAGTATGACTGCAGGAGCGGTTTATGATGGCTAGCAGGGATTGCAGTCAGTAGGTCAGGGAGCATGTTATCAGGCGGAGTACAGAGGGGTTTTTTTGGGGAATGCGGTATGCCTCCCTGAAGAGGTGCATTTTTAGAGCACGCCTGAAGTTCTGCGAGTCCTGGATTGCTCAGGTAGCCTTTGGTAGTGCGTGCCAGAGGACCGGTGCTGCTCTGGAGAAGTCTTGGAGGCGGGAATGAGAAGTTTGAATTAAAGGGGTGCGCAGTCTGGTTTCGTTAGCAGAGCGGAGAGCCCGGGCTGGCTGATGCAAAGGACCCCATACATGCAAAGGACCCCTGGGTCGATGGCGGGGATGTAGTCGTGGCCCTTAGAGGTGTGTGGTGGGACAGGTGGTCAAAAGGTGGCCTGTCGAAGTGTACTGGTTGGCGGGAAACGACCCTTCCTTGGGTGGCCCTGCATGAGAGCTGTTGCTGGACGGGTCACCTAGTACTGCCGATCACGTGGTTGCAAGTAGGCACTTTCCGTAAAAAGAACATGGCACTGTACGTAGAACGGGGTCGGTCAGCGCCTTGATCCATGTTGGGATAGGCCTGAGTACCAGGTGTCATCCCACTCCATCCTGGGACCGAACACCCCAGGGACGAGGGAGCTCCCAATACACTTTTTCCTCTTCTGAGGTCTCTCAAGCGCTGACTGCCCCCAACCATGTAACCACCACAGCCAATCAGCATTAAAGCTATAAAGCCAACGCAAATGTAGAGCAAAGCAGGCAGATATCTGTACTTTGCCACTAGAGGTCGCTGTCGACCAGACAATATTGTAATTCAAGTCAAGAAGGCATATAAAAGGGGCAACAGACTAATAACTAACCTGTACCCCGTTACACATGTGATAACACACACTATGCAGTCTGTTCCCATTGTCCTCCTGCTCAGCCAGATTCCTGAGGAGCTGGTGATGCAATAATTCATGCCAAGCCCCTGGAAGGCAGATCTATTCCTTCAGGCATAGAGGACATTTTCCGATGTGGAAGCAGATGGAGATCGATTCTGGTTTTTTTTGCGCACAGCAGCACTCACCCTACAGAAAACTGCAACACAACCCCATCCAAGTGAACAGCTTCTTTATTCTAAGGATCATGGGGGTTCAATCAGTCAAACTCCCACTGATAACAAGAAAATCCCTTTACAACCAGATAATCCCTTTAAGTTATAAAGTATTGTTGGTCCGCCTGTAAGATAGGCCATCTGTGGTAAATTGGTGGAATCGTCTGTTCAGGACCTGCAATGATCAGCTGTTCTCTGTGGCACTGCACTCATTCACTGAGCTGATTTCTGCAGGAAGCAGACAGCTCCGTTCCAACTGCAGTGGTGAGATTTGGTATTGCAGGCCAAGTTCCTATTGACTTTAATATGAACTTTGCCTACAATGCCAAGCCTACAGTGGGGATAGAGCTTTCTGCTTCCTGCTCAGTGAATGAGTACAGTGTCACAGAGAACAGCTGATAGCTGGGGTTCCCGTATGGCAGATGCCCGCTGATCTATTATTAATAACCTATTCTAAGGAAAGGCGGCCAATAGTTTACAACTGCACAACGGCTTGAAGGGTGTGAATCTAGAACTTTGGATACTTCTATCGGAAAGCATAATGGGACTGCACAGATTTCTAGCCTCTGGATGCAAACAAGAATGTTCACTACTGGTCCGCACCACTCTGGTCCCCCGCTCACCTGATCACTGCTGCCAACCGCTGGCCTCGGCTTTACTAGTGCTGAGGCTGCGGATTGGCTGCAGCGAGTATGTGATTGCAATACCCGGAAGTGAGAGGGTGACAATAGTGCTGCAGACCGCAACAGCAGGGCAACAGGAAGAGGTGAATATAGGCTGTTATTACTGTGAGGAGCCATAGAGTATGTGGCTGAGCATTAAAGGGGTGTAGCCTGGCATTAAAAAATACTGCAGTGCATTATGTAAGAATTGTCCCTCTTTGCTTTAATTAAAAGTTAGTAGGTAGAGTTGCAATCAAAATTATTCACCCTTACTGCAAACTAGGTGTAGCTGATAAATTCAGCTGTTTGAAGATAAACAATCAGATGAGAAGAATATAAATAGTTCAACACAACTAATATAATAACGTCTCCAAATCCATCACAAAATGCCACTATTACTGACTCCTGCAGTCTCAGAATGATTCAACTCCTGAATAGAATCCCTCATAGGAGCACCAGGTGCAAACCAGGTATTGTCTCAAGCACACCCGATGTAACTAATCCAAGGATTCATTAGTTACATCAGGTGTGCTTGTGATAAAATATAACAAATACCTGGACTGGTGAGAGCTTTGTTGACTGTAACATTCGATTCCATGTTAGAAATATGACTGAGTCAAGAGAGGGGTCCAAAAAGTTAAGACATCACTGCTTTGTACAAACACGGAAAAGGAGGACAAGATGGATTCAGTCAAGTATCAGAAAAGCCTAAGAGAAAATATCATGCCTTCTGTGAGGAATCTGAAGTTTGGACATCACTGGACCTTCCAACAGGACAATGATCCAAGTGTACCTCAAAATGTACCAGGTCTTGGTTTCAGAGGTCCTGGAAGATTCTGGAGTGGCCATCACAGCCATTTGACTTGAGCCCCTTTGGTGGATGTGAAGAAGGGGGCTGCAGCACACAAAGCCAAGAATATTAGTGACCTGGAGGCCATTGTCTGTGAGGAACGAGTAAGATCCCTCAAGGCTGTCAGAAGCTGCTGTCTGGTTATTGTCTAGAGCAAGTCATAACAGCAAAGGGGGCTCTACTAAATGCTAAAGACCCTCATCATAAAGGAGGGGGGATGATTCTGAGACTGCAGGAGTCGGGAAAAGTGACATTTAGTGGTGAATTTGGAGAAGCGTTAATTATGATTGTTAATTAAGGATGAGCGAGTATACTCGGTAAGGCACTACTCGTTCGAGTAACGTGCCTTAGACGAGTATCTCCCGGCTCGTCCTTAAAGATTCGGGGGCCGCCGCGGGGCAGGGAGCTGCGGGGAGGAATGGAGGGGAGATCTCTCTCTCCCTCTCTCCCGCCTGCTCTCCCCTGCTCCCACAGGTGAGTCGCGGCGTTCCCTGAATCTTTATGGACGTGCAGAGAGATACTCGTCTAAAGCACATTACTTGAACGAGTAGTGCCTTAGCGAGTATACTCGCTCATCCTTATTGTTAATCTGTTTTCCTTAGTCCCAGCATCAGCACAAGGAAGGGGTTAATTTCACCTTTGTGTACTATCAGTACAGATGGAATTTTTAATGAAACTAATTCCCTAGAGCCCCCCCCCCCCCCCCCCCCGACCCTATAAGAAGGATGTCCGGTCCCACCCACCCTGCCTAGTCCCACATCTATCCTAGTCCAGAGGAAGAAAAAAAAAACACAAAGTGGGAGGGGCTAGACATTCTTCTAATGGGGCCGGGGCGCTCTAATTAATTAATTTAATTAAAAATTCCTTCTGTCCTGATAGTACACAGGGGCGAAATTAATTGTTCTTTTGTGATTTTTTTTTTTTTCTTTCAAAGTGCTGAAAGTTAGTAAATTCAGCACTTTTGGGAAGGACTAACTGTGACTGCACCTGTATGTGCTGCTGCGGCGCTCTCTGTACATGCAGATATAGCGAGTAGTTTATTCCTATGGCTGCAGTCCGTCTTGGGGCGGGGGGGGGGAGAAGATTTCTTCCTGTCAGAAGTTTTATTTAAGATCACAATTATAACACTTAAATAATTTAAACATCTGAACATGCGAAACGCAGCGGGAGGGAAAGTTATGCAGAGGGAGATTATAAGATATAGTGAAGTAGTGGTGTGTGAAGAGAAGAGCAGAAGACGGATTTCTATCTGGGCTCCTTTTTATTCTGCGCTCGGGACGCTCTCCATAAATATTACAGCATTTTATGCTTTTTTTCTCTTTTAGTTAAAAAGTAACACAAAACTGTTTAAATCACTGAACCTTTATGAGCAGCGCCCCCTAGTGGCCACCAGAGCTACTGCTGTAGTAACAGTTCTATAGGAGAGCGTTCAGCTCCTTCCAGGCTGTGGACATGTATATGTGAATGCAATCATCCAAATGTATAGTTCCTGCGAGGAGGAGGAGCGGGGGAGGGGAAGTGACAATTGATGCCACCACACTTGAGAATTGTCGAAATCACTTTTATTAGTTTCCTTCATACAAGAGACCCCCATAGAGGTCTGTTATGGGGGCAATTGCTTCTGATATTCTAGTTTCTGACCCCGGTGACAAGGTTTAGTGCTGGCGAGATATCTCAGAAGTCGCTGCTACACATTTGTACTTGAAGCCGCAGAAGGGGCCTGAAGGCCAGTGGTACAAATTACCTGTTGTAACTAACTCTGTTATGGGGGTACTGTGGCTCTCACTGTTCTAGGGTCACCCTGATGGGGCACCGCTACTGTATCTTATGATGCACTGACAGTCATTTGTATGATTGTCCTGCGGCTCGGTCTTCTGTAGGTGTTGTCCTCGCCATTGTTAAGGTTGCGCTGCGGCTGTAAATGTTATGGGACACTCTTATAGGTCACAATAGCCAAGACTGGCCTTAGCTACGTTAGACCCGAGCAGTCACATAGGCTGGTATAAGGATACTAGGGGGATATAGGCTTGAGGCTTGGTTCTGGTGCTGTATCTATGTTATGGGCTTGGTCCTGGTGCTGTATCTGTGTTATGGGCTTGGTCCTGGTGCTGTATCTGTGTTATGGGCTTGGTCCTGGTGCTGTATCTGTGTTATGGGCTTGGTCCTGGTGCTGTATCTGTGTTATGGGCTTGGTTCTGGTGATGTATTTATGTTATAGGCTTGGTCCTAGTGCTGTATCTGTGTTATGGGCTTGGTTCTGGTGCTGTATCTATGTACTGATTTGATTCTAGGGCTGTATGCATATGCCATGAGCTTGGTTCTGGTATTGTATGTATGTGCTGAGGTTGGTTTGTGTTGGAGGGCACTTTGGATGTTTGTTCTCTGTGCATTCTGGCTGCAACTATTAGGCTAGTTTCACATGGGCGATCGTGATTTGCTGTGAGAAAATCACGGCCAAATCGCGTCTTTTTTCCTTCGCGATTTTTGAGCGTCAGCGCTGCTTTGTCTCACAGAAGCTTCGCCGCTGTCTGCGCTTCGCTTGTGAGATTTTTTTTTTAGCCGCATTGCACGAAAATCGCAAGTTCGGGCTTTGCGATGCGATAAAAAGGAGACTCCATAGGGAAACATGCAAGAAAAAGAAATCGCAAAACGCATAAAGAGAGGCCATTTTTTATTCTCTTGCAACACCGTCGCAAATGTGAAGGAAACCGTTAAAGATCATTGGTTTCATAATTCTGCGTTTCTGCTCATTCTCGCGTCGCCCGTGTAAACCACCCTTACTGCGTCATTCAGTATTACTTACATGCTGTGACGTTTTGCAGTTCTTGATTGCATGGAGCGCATTATATCACGTGGGCCATGATGGACCGCTGCATCTCACATACGTGACCACCCATATCACACGCGGCTGTAATGTCTGGGGATTCCGTAATGCCTGAACGTCCCCATAATTAGCGCTGGAACCTCCCGGACTAATTCTCTTACATTGGTGGAATCCCGACTACTGCCTGTGCTTCCAGCAGTCAGCCTCGCACGCTCACCTCCTATGGGATGTTTGATGCAAAAGCCGTGTTTTCCAAATATAGCAGCATTGTCCTCGGTGACATTGGACGCCTCACATCATCACATTGTTAGCACCGAAACAGGAGATCAGGGACTTTATGGGGTATGAAGTGATGTGTCGGCTGTACTGAGTCACCAGGATGGATACAACGACCTACCTGTGATCAGCAATCCTCAACAGTGTCTGCATGGAAACATACTGCAAAGATACAACATTATTAGGCCCAGGGGAAGGCTCAAAAAGCCCTTCCTGGAGGACCTCTACCCCTGAAGTATGGCCCCACCATTGTTACAGTTTAACAATAGGTACATCTGGAAAAAGGTTTAATCATTTTGTACATACATTACCTATCCTGTACTGATCCTGAGTTACATCCTGTATTATACTCCAGAGCTGCACTCACTATTCTGCTGGTGGAGACACTGTGTACATATATTACTTATCCTGTACTGATCCTGAGTTACATCCTGTATTATACTCCAGAGCTGCACTCACTATTCTGCAGGTGGGTCACTGTGTACATACATTACTGATCCTGTACTGATCCTGAGTTACATCCAGTATTATACTCCAGAGCTGCACTCACTATTCTGCTGGTGGGGTCACTGTGTACATACATTACTTATCCTGTACTGATCCTACATCCTGTATTATACCCCAGAGCTGCACTCACTATTCTGCTGGTGGAGTCACTGTGTACATACATTACTTATCCTGTACTGATCCTGAGTTACATCCAGTATTATACTCCAGAGCTGCACTCACTATTCTGCTGGTGGGGTCACTGTGTACATACATTACTTATCCTGTACTGATCCTGAGTTACATCCTGTATTATACTCCAGAGCTGCACTCACTATTCTGCTGGTGGGGTCACTGTGTACATACACTACTTATCCTGTACTGATCCTGAGTTACATCCTGTATTATACTCCAGAGCTGTACTCACTATTCTGCTGGTGGAGTCACTGTGTACATACATTACTTATCCTGTACTGATCCTGAGTTACATCCTGTATTATACTCCAGAGCTGCACTCACTATTCTGCTGGTGGAGTCACTGTGCACATACTTTACTTATCCTGTACTGCTCCTGAGTTACATCCTGTATTATACTCCAGAGCTGTACTCACTATTCTGCTGGTGGAGTCACTGTGTACATACATTACTTATCCTGTACTGATCCTGAGTTACATCCTGTATTATACTCCAGGGCTGCACTCACTATTCTGCTGGTGGAGTCACTGTATACATACATTACTTATCCTGTACTGCTCCTGAGTTACACCCTGTATTATACCCCAGAGCTGCACGCACTATTCTGCTGGTGGGGTCACTGTGTACATACATTACTTATCCTGTATTATACCCCAGAGCTGCACTCACTATTCTGCTGGTGGGGTCACTGTGTACATACATTACTTATCCTGTACTGATCCTGAGTTACATCCTGTATTATACCCCAGAGCTGCACTCACTATTCTGCTGGAGGAGTCACTGTGTACATACATTACTTATCCTGTACTGATCCTGAGTTACATCCTGTATTATACTGCAGAGCTGCACTCACTATTCTGCTGGTGGAGTCACTGTGTACATACATTACTTATCCTGTACTGACCCTGACTTACATCCTGTATTATACTCCAGAGCTGCACTCACTATTCTGCTGGTGGAGTCACTGTGTACATACATTACTTATCCTGTACTGATCCTGAGTTACATCCTGTATTATACCCCAGAGCTGCACTCACTATTCTGCTGGAGGAGTCACTGTGTACATACATTACTTATCCTGTACTGATCCTGAGTTACATCCTGTATTATACCCCAGAGCTGCACTCACTATTCTGCTGGAGGAGTCACTGTGTACATACATTACTTATCCTGTACTGATCCTGAGTTACATCCTGTATTATACTGCAGAGCTGCACTCACTATTCTGCTGGTGGAGTCACTGTGTACATACATTACTTATCCTGTACTGACCCTGACTTACATCCTGTATTATACTCCAGAGCTGCACTCACTATTCTGCTGGTGGGGTCACTGTGTACATACATTACTTATCCTGTACTGATGTTGAGTTACATCCTGTATTATACTCCAGAGCTGCACTCACTGTTCTTCACAATTATGAGCACAGCTCTGGAGTATAATCCAGGATGATACTCCTGTTCAGTACAAGCTAAGAGCCGGGTTAACGGTGGAGAGCATCATAGGGATTCTAATCAGCGTAATATAATCCAGTTTGCCGTACTCTAGTCGCCTGACTCCGTCTGTCATGTCCGCCCCGACTCCTAATACCCCTTCTTGGGCTGCCGCCCCATTACTCCTTGTCGTTCCGGGCCGCTCGCAGTAATATCAATCATTTAGGCATTAAAGTTTTATGTTTGCAGTGAGATTAAAAAAAAATGTAAAAAAATAAAAGCGCTGGAGTCGCTCTCCGGTTCTGCCGCCGCCGCCGCCGGTGACTGATCTTTATCTTGTTCTGCTCACGTATTTTGCATGCTGTCTCTTCTCTGATCTTTCTCCCAGTTGTTGCTTTCCAATTTGCTACCTTCTCATCTCATTTCAGTCTGTTCCACCGCTGTGATATATAATTACGCCTCGGTTAGAGCGCACGTAAATGGAAAATAAAGCAGTGGATATCAACAGCTACTTCACAACAGTCTGCGGGTCACTCAGACACTCCGAGGAGATTAGCGCCAACAGACCAGACGACCGGGACTGACGTTCCCCAGGAAGGCTACCGAGCCAACAAGCAGAAGCCGGTCATCAAGGCTCTTAGGATGCTACAACATCGCTGCTCCTGTCACTGTTGTGGGGGAACTGTGGCTCTGATAGTTATGGGGGTCATTGCTCCGTTGTGGCTCTGATAGTTATGGGGGTCATTGCTCCATTGTGGGCCTGATAGTTATGGGGGTCATTGCTCCATTGTGGCTCTGATAGTTATGGGGGTCATTGCTCAGTTGTGGCTCTGATAGTTATGGGGGTCATTGCTCAGTTGTGGCTCTGATAGTTATGGGGGTCATTGCTCAGTTGTGGCTCTGATAGTTATGGGGGTCATTGCTCCGTTGTGGCTCTGATAGTTATGGGGGTCATTGCTCCGTTGTGGCTCTGATAGTTATGGGGGTCATTGCTCCGTTGTGGCTCTGATAGTTATGGGGGTCATTGCTCCGTTGTGGCTCTGATAGTTATGGGGGTCATTGCTCCGTTGTGGCTCTGATAGTTATGGGGGTCATTGCTCCATTGTGGCTCTGATAGTTATGGGGGTCATTGCTCCATTGTGGCTCTGATAGTTATGGGGGTCATTGCTCCATTGTGGCTCTGATAGTTTTGGGGGTCATTGTTCCGTTGTGGCTCTGATAGTTATGGGGGGTCATTGCTCCGTTGTGGCTCTGATAGTTATGGGGGTCATTGCTCCATTGTGGCTCTGATAGTTATGGGGGTCATTGCTCCATTGTGGCTCTGATAGTTATGGGGGTCATTGCTCCATTGTGGCTCTGATAGTTATGGGGGTCATTGCCCCGTTGTGGCTCTGATAGTTATGGGGGTCATTGCTCCATTGTGGCTCTGATAGTTATGGGGGTCATTGCTCCGTTGTGGCTCTGATAGGTATGGGGGTCATTGCTCCGTTGTCAGTATGGGCCACGGTCATAGTAATTGCTATGGGTGCATTGTGACCATCACTGTTATGGACCAGACTAAGCCAGTAGAACCCTGTGGATGGCAATGGTGGTCCTTCAATGGATGTGGCTCAGTGGTTCGCTCTGATGAAGGTGCAACATCTACATGAAGTTTGCACCTTCTCTTTGTGTTTCTTGTTCTTCTCCCTATTTTCCTCCAGAGCTTGAAGAATAAGCAGGGTGGCTCAGTGGTTAGCACTGTTGCCTTGCAGTGCTGGGGCCTTAGGTTCAAATCTGACCAAGGACAACATCTGCATGGAGTTTGTATGTTCTCCCTGTGCTTGTGTTTCTTATGCACGGTAGCTCAGTGATTAGCAGTGTTGGCTTGCACTGCTGGGGTCCTGGGTTCAAATCTGACCAAGGATATTATTTGCAAGGAGTTTTACAAAGTTCATGCAAATGCTGTCCTTGGTCACATATGAACCTAGGACTCCAGTGCTGCGAGGTATCAGTGCTAACCACTGAGCCACATCCATTGAAGGGCCACCACAACGTTTTAGTTTATTTTTTAAGAACCTCCGTTTCACTTCAAAGCAAAATTTGGCGAAGCGGACGAACTGAACTTGTAAAAAGTTTGCTCATTGCTAGTATTACTGGGAGTATTGCTGCAGCGTTACTGGTGTATCTTGACGCCACCAGAAGCTAGGGGTGTGACAGCTGTCACCAGCAGTGAATGCCCTAGTCGGACCCCTAGCTTGGTATTGGCTGTCAAGAAACAGCAGTAACGGCCAGGGAAGAGGCCGCAGTTCACGGAACTGATCTGGACCCTGACGGCTGCGCTGAGGGGAAGAGGAAGCGCACACTCCGGCTGCCAGAAGATCCCATCTGCAGCGGTCCTTCATGGAGAAAGGCCGGATGCCGTGGAGTGTGAGAGACGCTCCGCCGCTGAGGTCGCAGAACGAAACACAGTGCCGGTGAACCGCTGACCCTGCACGGAGGCAGACGGAAGCGGTGAGGGGAGGCATGTACATACTGTTCACCGCAGAGGGGGTGCCGGCCACTGTTAGAGCCACTTCGGCGCTGAGCCACCAGAAGGCATCACACCGGCATTGATCCGGCAGCCCTGCACCGACTGGGATGCATGCGCTATGGGGAGGCCGACACTGATAGAGGCGCTCTGCCACCACCGGACATGGCAGGCCGCCAGGACACTAGTGCAGCCTCGGAACACTCACAGGGGGAACACGGTACTGTAAGTGTCATCTGCTCGCGCAGAAGCTCCATAATGCTCCCCCCTGGACTCACTGTTCCCCGCTGTTGCCCATGTAGTATCTTGACAGCCAATGGGAAAGCTAGGGGCTTGACAGGGGGCGTTCACTGCAACAACGCCTGGTCAGCCCCTAGCTTCCGGTGGCATCAAGATACACCAGTACCTGCTGCAGTTACTATTAAGTGGCACTGTGGTTGTCACTGTTTCAGGGGTACTGTGCCTGTCACCAGTGGCATAGCTAAAGGCTCATGGGCCCAGGTGCAAAAGTTTATCTTGGGGCCCACAATTTCTCTTAACCCCTTATGTCACTCTTAATGGGGTACTATAACTCTTATGGGCACACTATTTCTGTGACCAGTATGGAGGCACTGTGACTGTCATTGTTATGGGAGTCATTGCTGCTCTCACTTTTTTATGGTTTCTGTTCCTGTGACTCTTAACGGCTATGGAAACCTTTGTGCATGACAAGTCCATACATATATACCTTACCAAGTTCCTGCAGGAAAAAAACGGTGCGCTTATCTGTTATTTTGTGGCATTGAGTCTTCATTTTCATGCATTTATAAAGCCTTACACTTGCTGTGCCTCAAGTCCTTCATTGAGCTTTTTGTCTGGGGGTGTTCCAGCACTGATCAGCACAAGCTCAGCTCCCCTCCCCTCTCCTGTCAGCTACACCCACTCAATACTACACAGTGCTATCTCTGCATTTACTAGTGGGGAGCCCAGTACTATGAATAAAGCATTATAATAGGGGCTCCATTACAGATTTTGCATTGGGGTCCAGGAGCTTCAAGTTACGCCTCTGCTCACATGAACTTACAAATGACAATGTGCAGCCTTCCTCCTGTCGCTACAGAAAGCCCGAGTGGTCGTGTCTCACAAACCCCTCACTGTGTAATATGCCCCCTTCCTTCTCAGGAGAGCAGGCTGTGGGAGGGGCTGAGAAGCAGCCTTCAGTTCATTCTCACTGACAGATTTTGCTAATCTATCAGTCCTCCAGTCGGCAGCACCTTGGGAAATAGTGCAAGTATAGAAAGAAACCAAAGGATCAGAAATATTTAGTGAAAACAAATAGCAAAAAGTCTCCAAAAACACATAAATCAAAAAATGGAGTGCAAAGGTGAACATTGCCTTTAAGGAGACACTGTAACTTTTCTGGGGGCATTTGTCACTGTTATGAGGAAATGTGATTGTCACTATTATGGGGGCACTCCTGTCACTGTTTTGGGTGTCGCTATAGCTCTCATTGTTATGGGGGCGCTGTAACTGTCATTGCTATTGGTTTTCTGTTACTTTCACTATTATGGTTGTCACTGTTACGGGGGGCACTGTGAGTGTAACTATTATCAGAGTGCTGCTTTTGTCACTGTTATGGAGAAATCACTTGCTGTGAATGTTATGGGGAAGGGGAAAAGCATCCAAGTCTTCAGGAAGGGCAGATCACCTAGGCTGTAGTGTCAGAGTGTAGGTAGGGAGGCAAGCACACTGAAGGCAGTCTGCAGAGGGAAGGAGTGAATCACACGGGCTGTGTATGAATATAGAGAGAAAGGATAAAACACAGTAGACTTTGTAGAGGGAAGGAGGGGAATTACTTCTGTCAGCAGAAGTAGGGAGAAGAGATCCCGCATGAGCAGTAGAAGGAGAAAACAGTCCAGGAATGCAACTGTGCTGATCCATGAGAATTAGTGAGGGCAGCAGCATCCTGGACACATAGACCTCACATCCAGCATGTATTAGGCCAGTTTGTAAATAACGAAGATGGAACAATACCTCTGCAGCGCCACCTATTGGAAGGCAGCATTCCTGTAAGTCAATGTTAGAGCCTTTATACAAGCCTTGTAACAATGACTGGGAATTGTCTGTATGGATTCTGGCTTGGCTTTCAATTCCCAGTCATTGTTACAAGGCTTGTATAAAGGCTCTAACATTTACTTGCATGAAAGCTGCCTTCCAATAGGTGGCGCTGCAGAGGTATTGTTCCATCTCCCTTATTTGCAGAGGAGCATGAATGTCATCGTTAAGCGACTGGGCAGGAAATACAAACAAAGAAAGAAAAAAACTGTACTGGGCATGACCAATGGCGAGCCGCCATGGACATTCGCAATACAGTTCAATGAGGTCCGCAGGGTCACAGCCGGAATCCGCTGCAGCCTCCGACATGTGAAATCCGACCCGTTCGTGCAACCCGGCCTAACTGGGAGCGACACATCCACATGAGAAAAGCATCAAATAGGAGCGGCAGCAAACCGAGTATCGGGGTCTGAAAATGAGTGCAGGACTGAAGACCGCTGAAGGTAACGGAAAAATCCTATATCACATGGAAAAGGGTCCGTGCTTCTGGAGACTCACTTTTGGCCCAAATCCCACATGTATGCAAATAACAGAAAGTACATCGGGACGTCCCTGTAGTTTGTGAACACTTGACTCGGCGCTACATGTGACCGCGAAGGAAATAACGGACACGGATTCTGTGCTTGGCTGCAGGAAGAGACTAGAGATACAGCGAGACAGAAGACAAGACGTCAGCAAGTCCACTGAGACAGACTAGAAGTATATATATATATATATATATATAGATACTGGCCTGTGCAGATGCATGCCGACTCCCTTTAGCTTCAGATCTACACTAAGGACCCATAGACTTCTATGGATGCCATATTACAAACGCAGCTTCGAACTTGAATGGAGCCGACATACAGCCGTGTTGGTATCGTATTAATCCGTATTGTTCTCTCCTACCCAGCGTGATCTGCTCTATTCTCTGTAGGGCATCACGGCGGACACTTTTTGGACACTATGAAATGCTATTATAAAGGTACTATAATCAGGGAACGTGGGGGTATTATGGCAGAGGAGGAAAGGTATTGTGGCACGGACTATTATAAAACAAGCATTTGGGGCGCTGTAACAGGGTCACTGTGTTGGGACTCTTATAAGGGTGTCATGGCAGACACTATTATATTATATACAGTATGGTAGGCATTATTATAGGGGCCCCGTGGAAGACACTATTATAAGACACTAGTGCTGTGCAGTATTATAAGGCCACTGTTATAAGGCATGTTACAGGCTCTGCTATAGGGCCGCTGTGCTAAAGGCGTTGGACACCATTGGGGCATTTTTCTACTTAACCGCATGTATTTTGGGCTGACAGTCATTCTCGCTCTAGGGTTCTGATTAAAACATTGCCTTGTTTTGTTTTCTGCAGCTCCTACATATCACTGTATACAGTAGCTGCAGACTAAGGGTGCCCACCCACTAGCGTTTTTTTACTGCGAAATTCGCAGCGTTTTTTTTTTTCTGCAGGGGTCTTTGGGCTATGGGACATGCAAAGCTAAAATCGCGATATCGCGGTAAATCGCGATTTTGCGCGATCGCGATTTTTACATTACAAGTCCCATAGACCCTCTGCAGAAAAAAAAAACCTGCGAATTTCGCAGTGAAAAAAAACGCCAGTGGGTGGGCACCCTAAGGCTCAATAGGAGATCCGTCAGTGTGCTGGACTGACTTGGTTTCCTCTGCACCTTCCTGTCGGCTGATTTGTGACCACAATGAAGATAAACTATGTTGTAGTTGTAAAATAGCTGATAAGAAGGTGCAGGAGAGGAGCGAGCAGAGGGGAACTACGTCCAGCACACTGATGGATCATCTACCGAGGCTTAGTCTGCAGCTACTGTATACAGCGGTATGCAGAAGCTGCAGAAGACAAAACAAGGCAACATTTTTATTCAAACCCTAAAGCAAAAATGGTTGTCAGCCCTAAAGACATGGAGTTAAATGGAATACAATGGCCCCCAATGGCGTCCAAAGCCTTCAGCACGGGGCCCCTAGAGCAGTATCTGCAGTGTCAGTATCCAGTGATATGTAGAAGCTGCAGAAGACAAACGCTGAAAAACTTAACTAAACCCTATTCCAAAAAATTGCCCCTCCATCCCCTCCTCCTTCCCCTAAGGCTGTCTAGTGGCTATGAGGACTGTTACACGGGTGCTGCGGCAGGCGCTGTTATAAGGGCTTATTTACACTGCAGTCAAAATCGTGTGAGTTCTGCGCATTTGCGCGATGCACAGGACTTACGCAATGCATTAACCCATTGTTTCCAATGGTTTATTTACACAGGTGTTCCTTCTCTCCTATTTCCCTGTGATATTGAAGCCGGCGGCCCCATTATTTGTGGTGGGCAATTTAAAAATTGAATCGCAGTCGCGTGAAACTGGCATGTACGCGCCAATGTGTGCGAAGTGGACATTTTTATTACATTGTTAAAACAGCGTGCGATCTTCATGTGCGATAAAAGCAGCGCACTCCCATAGACATCACAGGCTTCAGTGTCCCTGGACCTCCGACCGCGCAGCAACGTGACGGGCATTCCACTTACTCAGCTTTCTCGGACCGATATCACATTCGCCTGACCTAATCCAGCCTGCGGGCGCTTTCATACGGGCGTTTTTATCGCGGGAGTTTTGGGTGTTGTAAGATGCAAAAAACACGCGAAAACTGAAGCCATTATATACAATGAGTGGATTTGCGGGGGCGATTCGGCTCTCGCAGCGATGCTACGAGATCGCGGTCTGGGCTGTTTTTTTGGGGGCGAACTCACCCATTATTTTCTATGGGACCACAAAAAAAAAAAAAAAAAAAAAAAAAAAAAAAAATCGCATCGCATTCGTAAACATATTCTCACGCCAGCGTAACGCGATTTTTTAAAAATAGCATGGGGTTTTCTCGCTCGTGAAAACCGTCCGTCCAGCGATGTCTAAAAAAACCCCATCATATTTGCATAACAATTGGCATGTTTCAGAGTGCGATGCCGGTGGGCGTGTCTTGCAGATATCGCCCGCTGGAGGACGGGTTGGCATGGTCTGTCTGACGTATCGCGCTGTAACCGGCCGGCCGTTCTGGAGTACGGGGAAAACAAGGGCGATCTATCCTTTCTATGGCGCCTACATATACCGCGGCCCCCAGCGTCCCCTACACCCCTCATCATAGGCTAATCATCCCAGGCGCTGCTGATCCGACCGCCCAGACGTCTTCAGAGGATCCTCCAAGACGTTACAAGGACAATTAAAGAATCAAATACAAATCACAAATTGTAAGCAATAAAATCAGCCCGACGCGGCGAATCGTCGTAACCGCGACCGCGGTCAATGCTTCATGCTGCGCACATCCATTTTATGGCCACAGATCACATTAAGGAAGTGGAATTGTCTTGTATCTCTAATTTACAGACGCGCAGAAGATTCGCCAAAGGTTATTAAAGGGCAACACTCACAATTGTTGTTAATATCACCGACATTCCTAAGGTAAAATACAGACAGACAGACAGACGGACAGCTCCTTGGAGACGTCTCTGCGCTCATCGTCGCCCCCTACTGAATGAGAGTTATTGCACAAGAACTGATAAACTGGCGCAACTCTCCTGGGGAAGACCATGAACTCCGATGACTGAAGATCAACTTCTCCTTTAATTGGCAGGCAGCATTAAAATGTAACAAGCAGCATTACAATGTGTGTTATGGGGTAAAACCCTCCATCAGTGCGGCCGGAATACAGAAAGTACAATGGGGGGGGGGGGGGGGGGCAGAGTGTGGGGGGAGGGGTGGGGGAGACAGAGGGAAGATAAGAAGCATATATAAGATACCAGGAAGTATAAAGAATGAGGCTGGTAAAATAACACACAGAAGAGTCTATAGAGTCAGACCGCAGGTAAAGGCACCGTAATAAATAATACACCAATCACACTGCAGTATAAAGACAGTCGCTTTTCGGTCTCAAAGTACATGAAATACAGCAAATAAAATAAAATGGAATATATGGTATATATAATTTTTATTTAATTTTTTAGATTTACATTTAGTTATGTGTATTCCTCCCTCTATATATACCGCGGCGTATTTTTCGCTCTATAAGACGCACTTTTTTCCCCTCCAAAGTTGGGTGAAAAAGTCAGTGCGTCTTATAGAGTGAACGTGCCGAGATCAGACCCGGCCGGAGCTGAAAAGGATCGCAAATCCTTCTCGCTGTGCTGCCGGCCGTTTGCATACAAAGCCGGCACAGCAGTAGAGCAGAGCGGCCGCACAACAGCTGATTGCTGGGGGCGGGGCAGGAGCAGAGCGGCCGCACAACAGCTGATTGCTGGGGGCGGGGGAGGAGCAGGGAGCAGAGCGGCCCGGCCAGCACAACAGCTGATTGCTGGGGGCGGGGGAGGAGCAGAGCATCCCGTACAACAGCTGATTACTGAGGGCCGGGGAGGAGCAGGAAGCTATTGTACAGACAGGCAGCTCCTGCTATATTGCTGACAGTGTGATAAAGATAGCAGATCCGCTCCACACCAGCACCCATACAGCAGCTGATTAGTGAGAGGGAGCTGCTGCTCCCCCCTGCCTCAGCAGTCCGCTGTATGTACAGACACTCTCACATCTGCCAGTTACATAGGAGAGGGAGGAGGAGGGGCAGAGGGAGAAAGAGCTGCCTGTATTGTGTATAAATTTGTGCCTAGTTATGCATAACCATAATGATACATGCCATGCAGGGTTCCTGGAAAGTTGGGTGACAACTAATGGAATCATTCCCTTGTCACTCAGCTCTTCCAGGATCCTGAATGCCAACTGCAGAGTTATGCAAGCATGCATACCACATGCATTGGCATAACTATTCAACGTGGGATTCAGGGCTCCTGGAAAGCTGGATGACAAGTAATGAGATCACCATTACATTTATACTCAGCTTTCCCGGATCCTGAATGACAGGTTGACCTAGTGGTATATACTTCATTCCGAGGCGGTACTACGGCTGTTTATTTCTCCTGTAATATCTCCCTCACTGCCTGGTCTGGGGAGTTCAAAATATTTTTCTCCTATTTTCCTCCTCTAAAACCCAGGTGCGTCTTATCATCAGGTGCGTCTTATAGAGCGAAAAATACGGTATATGTAATTTGTATATTATAAGATGTAAATATATATATATATTTATTATATACAATTACACACCCATCTTATAATCTGTATATATATTTCTCTTCCACTCAACCATGATGCCCCCGCAGCCTTTCTCCTTCGCCCCCGCAGCCTTTCTCCTTCGCCCCCCACCTCTGCTGGTCCCTCCCTTGGTATACGCATTTCCTATTAGGTGTTCCCAGCTAAGATCTCTGGACATACATCAGAGGGTTTGGAGTGTTTTATCATTCATTACCGTCCCTTCTGGTTTCCCGACCTTATTATATATTTTTTAGAAACATGTCGACTTAAAGTTTAGTGTTTATATAACTTTTTCCTATTGAATGAGCTGGAGCTCCTTTTTTCTTTTCTGCCTCTTTTCAGTGCCTGGTCAGGCATGTCGGTACTTCCGTCTTTGGCGTGGTGGTTGGTGAGCTGGCATACGTCCGTCCTTTGGCATGGTTGTTGGTGAGCTGGCATACGTCCGTCCTTTGGCATGGTGGTTGGTGAGCTGGCATACGTCCGTCCTTTGGCGTGGTGGTTGGTGAGTTGGCGTACATCCGTCCTTTGGCGTGGTGGTTGGTGAGCTGGCATGCGTCCGTCCTTTGGCGTGGTGGTTGGTGAGCTGGCATGCGTCCCTTCTTTGGCATGGTGGTGGGTAAGCTGCCATGTGTCCGTCCTTTGGCGTGGTGGTTGGTGAGCTGGCGTACGTCCGTCCTTTGACGAGGCAGTTGGTGAGCTGGCATGCGTCCGTCCTTTGGCGTGGCGGTTGGTGAGCTGGCGTCTGTCCGTCCTTTGGCGTGGTGGTTGGTGAGTTGGCATATGTCCGTCCTTTGGCGTGGTGGTTGACGAGCTGGCGTACGTCCGTCCTTTGGCGTGGTGGTTGGTGAGCTGACGTCTGTCCGTCCTTTGGCGTGGTGGTTGGTGAGCTGACGTCTGTCCGTCCTTTGGCGTGGTGGTTGGTGAGCTGGCGTACGTCCATCCTTTGGCGTGGTGGTTGGTGAGCTGGCGTACGTCCGTCCTTTGGCATGGTGGTTGGTGAGCTGGCCTACGTCCGTCCTTTGGCATGGTGGTTGGCGAGCTGGCATACGTCCGTCCTTTGGCATGGTTGTTGGTGAGCTGGCGTACGTCCGTCCTCTGGCGTGGTGGTTGGTGAGCTGGCGTACGTCCGTCCTTTGGCATGGTGGTTGGTGAGCTGGCCTACGTCCGTCCTTTGGCATGGTGGTTGGCGAGCTGGCATACGTCCGTCCTTTGGCATGGTTGTTGGTGAGCTGGCGTACGTCCGTCCTCTGGCGTGGTGGTTGGTGAGCTGGCGTACGTCCGTCCTTTGGCGTGGTGGTTGGTGAGCTGGCGTCTGTCTGTCCTTTGGCGTGGTGGTTGGTGAGCTGGCATACGTCCGTCCTTTGGCGTGGTGGTTGGTGAGCTGGTGTCTTTTCTTCTCTTTATACTCTCCCTCCAGCGGTTGGAGCCACATCCCCATCTGTTACCTGACTGCTAAGTCCACTTCCATCCTAGATTGTCCCCTCAGATCTCCCATCACATTCAGTCTACTAACATTATGCGTTTTATTTGCTGTATTTCATTCCCTTTGAGGCCGCTTACCGCTTGTCTTTATACTGCAGTGTGATTGCTGTATTATTTATTACGGTGCCTTTACCTGCTGTCTGACTCTATATAGACTCTCATGTCACTTATTTTACCTGCCTCATTCTTTATGCTTTTTACTTCTTATGTTTCCCCCCCCCCCCCCATCATCTGTATTCCAATTAACTCATGAAGGGTTTCGCCCCGAAACGCGTTTCATAATATTGATTGCCTAACAGAGGCGAAGTCGATCTGCAGTCACCGTAGTTTGTCTGAGAGTTGCGCCAGTTTACCAGTTCTTGTTCAATACCTCCTTTCACGCCCACCTGGTAGGTTGCTGTCCGGTCGGTGGCGCCGCCACAGTATCCTATACACGGCCCTTGTGTATCTCTCGGCCCCACTTACCGCACGGGTTTTGCTCCAACCTCACATTCTGCATCTGTCCCTGCTGAACAAAATCTAACGAAGAGCGGCGGAAGGGAAGTGACAAAAGTCCATTTGTATCTATGAAAGTGGTTGCTACTTTTCTAGTCCATTTAGTACAATATTGTTACTATACGCTATCTGTACTGCCCTCTATAGGCCAGATGTATTTAGCACTGGAAGGTTTCCTTAAAGGGGATGACTAACTAAAGCAAGTTATGAAGTTATAGTATGCAGTGCTATCTTAACGCATGGCCTGATGGGCACTTGCCGGGGCCACAAGTGTAGGGCCACATACTAATTGATGTAATGAGAACCCTGAGGTGGTGCAGAGTGCAAGGCAGCAGAAATGCAGTCCTAAGCTCTCGCTCACGACCTGAAGGTTGCAGGTTCAATCCCCCTGTGGTTCAGGTAGCCAGCTTAAGGTTAACTCAGCCTTCCATCGAGGTCAGTAAAATGCCAGCTTGGTGGGGGGGCAATAAATAAATTACCTGAAAGTGCTATGGAATAAGTTGGCGCTTCAATGCACCTTGTATCATATATGATAATGTTGTGTGGCAGGATATGAACTTGGCTCCAATCTGTCTATGCTGGGTGTGAAGACTTTAGTTTTGTCACTTTGTGTTTAACTTTCAAATTACCCACAATTCCCATAGTAAATTATCCATAATATTTCTATAATAAAAAGAGAGATTTTCTGCCGAATCGTTGTGGATCATCTTGTGAAGCGCAGTCCATCGTCTCGTTACCTTCTAGTGTAAATGCATCGGGCACTAAGAACAAAGAGAAGAATGGACCCGAGAGACTCAGACTTCCGGTTCCCCGGTCTAGGTCGCCGGTTACTAACTCGCTCGTCCTCCCCAGTTTTCTCGCCGTCGTCCCGCGCCGCCGCATCCCCATATAATATATATTTCTAGGTGAATAACCCTTTCAGCAGAAATGAACGTAACATTATGAGCGGAGCGCAGAGGAGGAACAGAGCTGCATTACATTACGTGTGAGTAGTTGTCATAGGGGCCCCAATACACTGCTTTGCCCGGGGGCCCATAATGCTGTTAAGACGGCACTGATATTATGCACATGATAGGGGGTAACTTGCTGATCGGTAGAGTTCAACCCCTGAGACCCCCATTGATCCTAGACAGGGGTCCAGTGCATCCAAGAACCACTGAAGAGAGCTGAACAATTGAGAAATCTCCAGAAGTCTCATTGAAATGTATGTAGTGGCAGCAACCACATCATACGGGTCCATCCCTGGGTGCACAGAGCCAGGAGCGCCACCACCATGAGGCAACATGAGACTGCTGCCTGAGGCAGCAGTCTGCAGACCTCAGAGGGGCGGTGGGTTGCAGCCATGCGGTAATTATTTTTACCGGCCATATTTACACTATACAATATGATTATTACTGCAGACAGTCAGGCTTAAAGGGATTGTTAGGGCTAGAACAAAGGGGCTACTGTCCCAGAAACAGCACCCCCTGTCCATGGGTGTTGCAGCTCATAACTATGCATGTGAATGAAATTTGGATTGCAATACCCCTCACAGCCCTTGGGTAGGGGGCGCTGTTTCTGAAAAAAACAAACCCTTTGTTCTAGTCCTGGAGAACTCTTTAAACTGCCAATATATTTTAGAAAGCTGTTGACTGAATGCTCTTTCAGCCCAGTCATGGGAAGAGCGATTTGGTGCCTAAAACAAAGTGCCCCCCCACCCCTCATGTGTAGAGTAATAGCTGTCCAGTGTCCATTCCTTCATACTACACCGACAACACCCGGTTCTTTAGATAAGCCGAAAGCATCACACAAGGGCGAAATACTGTGATAATCCCTGCAAACTCTGTATATATAGTCTACAGATGTGCTGACTCTGCACACCCTCCAGTCACACACTGCACACCTGCATGCACTCCACGCACATGCTGCACACCTGTACAGTCTCCAGACACACACTGTGTATATACCGGCTTACAGTTCATACATACACCTGCATACAATCCATGTACATTTTGCCCACCTGCATGCATTCCACACGTTCTTCGCTCACCTGCAATTTATACACACACACACACACACTTTATTGCATGCCCTCCACACACACTCTGCACACTTGCATGCACGCCACACATCACACACACTCTGCACACCTGCATGCCCTCCACGCACACTCTGCACATTTGGATACACTCCATGCATGCATCTTCATATACTCCACACACACTCTGCACACCTGCATGCTGTCCACACGCCACACATCACACACACTCTGCACACCTGCATGCTGTCCACACGCCACACACACTCTGCACACCTGCATGCTGTCCACACGCCACACATCACACACACTCTGCACACCTGCATGCTGTCCACACGCCACACACACTCTGCACACCTGCATGCTGTCCACATGCCACACATCACACACACTCTGCACACCTGCATGCTCTCCACACGCCACACATCACACACACTCTGCACACCTGCATGCTGTCCACACGCCACACACACTCTGCACACCTGCATGCTGTCCACACGCCACACATCACACACACTCTGCACACCTGCATGCTGTCCACACGCCACACACACTCTGCACACCTGCATGCTGTTCACACGCCACACACACTCTGCACACCTGCATGCTGTCCACATGCCACACATCACACACACTCTGCACACCTGCATGCTCTCCACACGCCACACATCACACACACTCTGCACACCTGCATGCTGTCCACACGCCACACACACTCTGCACACCTGCATGCTGTCCACATGCCACACATCACACACACTCTGCACACCTGCATGCTCTCCACACACACTCTGCACACCTGCATGCACGCCACACATCACACACACTCTGCACACCTGCATGCTCTCCACACGCCACACATCACACACACTCTGCACATTTGGATACACTCCATGCATGCATCTTCATATACTCCATGCACACTCTGCGCACCTGCGAACAGTTCATACGCACACTCTTCACACACCCTACACATGGCTCTGCAGACACCACAGCTGCTCACACTTTAGTCACCTGACGCACAGTTCACACACACATTGCACACCTGTACGCACTTCAGCACACCTGTACAGTCTCCACACCATCATACAGGGTGCTTGTTCACACAGCGTATCTCCGCAGGCAGAGCTCTGCTCATTTTTAGTCATCACTTGGGTCCATCAATTCAAGCAATATGACAAGTCCGGGGGGCGGCCGGCGATCGGTGGAGCTCCGCCTGTATTTTATAGGGAAGCTGCATGTATGATCAGCCTTATAAACAATAATCTGTGCATTTGGGATGGACGTGGCGCAGGCAGCCCTGACAGTGACTATGTCCCCCCAGTCTGGGACTTTTGGGGTTATTGACCTACAGCTTCTTCTCCTGTCTACACAGTAAATCTGAGGGACAGCAGTACAGACTGCGCAGAGCTCCTTATCTGTACCTTCTCAGTCTTCCCTGCAGCGAGCTAGTCATTACTCAAGGGATGGGTTAGTAAGGCGGGTTGGTGGAATCTAAACTAGTCTTGCAGAGGTAGTATTGTCAGCCGCTCCTCTTAGTCAGTATGTAGGCGTACGATAACTTCATGTACTCAACATTAAACAACTTTCTTCCTGCTGCTGTAGTTGCGGCTCCACAACTCCACAAGAGGAAGCTCTTCAGTGGTCGATGCAAGCGTCTGCCACAAGTCAGTCTAGTCCTGTTGACAGGCGGCGCTCTACAACTATTGACCTCTCCATAGTGGAGGAGAAGTGCCTCTCACACCGCACTGTATAAGCAGATGCTCAGCCATGTCATAGAACAGTTGAAAGCAAAATGTAATTATTATTCTTGATTGTGCCCCTTACATTTGAATGCCGCCCTAGGCAAGTGCCTAGTTTATCTACCCCTGGTTTGGCCAACAGCTACTTCTCCTGATATCTCCATGTACAATCAGCTTGACCAAACCTGCCTGTGTTTATAATGGGGTGCGGTGAATAAGCCGATGCCAGATACCTCTGGAGGTGGCTGATGTGTGTGAATAAAAGATTGGGCATACTGAAATCCAACATGCCTGATCATTATCATCTGTTGTTGGTCGAGAGGCTGGTGACTCCCCATACACATTAGATGGTCGGCCGATCATCAGCTTGGGAGGACATCTATCTAATGTGTATGGGCAACCTTCATGTCTACAGACAGGAGCTCTTCATCTGATGATCACTGGCAGATGCAGATTATTTTAGTCACACTGACCACCGCAGATATCAGATTCTCTGCCAAACTGAGCGGGATCTGTGCGTGGTCTGCGGATAAATATCTTGTGTGTTTGGAGTTATCTTGAGGGTGGAAACAGAGTATCACAACCGCACGACGGAGCAAAATCACCCCCCCAGTCTATGAAATACGCAGTGTTTCACGGACCAAAACTCTGCATATTCTCTGCTTATTGCCTTTTTTTTGCGCATATTCATTGCGTTTTTTATGCGTGCAGAGAAAAAAATGCAAGAAGGCTCCAATAACTTCATGTGTAACTATGCAGTGAATGTGCAGGTATCGTGCGTATATACTGCCTATCTCAGCGCTCCCATTCACTTTAAGGGTGCCCACCCACTAGCGTTTTTTTACTGCGAAATTCGCAGCGTTTTTTTTTTTTCTGCAGGGGTCTTTGGGCTATGGGACATGCAAAGCTAAAATCGCGATCGCGCAAAATCGCGATATCGCGGTAAATCGCGATTTTGCGCGATCGCGATTTTTACATTACAAGTCCCATAGACCCCCTGCAGAAAAAAAAAACCTGCGAATTTCGCAGTGAAAAAAAACGCCAGTGGGTGGGCGCCCTAATGGTCTATTTTGGTCCATAATATGAAGCAAAATATGATAGTCTGTGTTTTTTTTCACGTGCGTATATAAATATGCACATGAAAAACACGTCCGAATACCCCAGTGTAAATCAATGTAGTTTCAGCTCCCCGTATTACGCGTGTAATACATGTATATAATATGGAGCGCGAATATACCCGTGAGAATGAGCCCTTAAAGCCAATGGAATCCCGGAAACATGCAATCAATATACATGATAGATATGTATTCACTATTCCGCCCGACATCAATGGGGGCTAATTGCAGTTTTTTGTGTGCATGAAAATTGCACTAAATAGGCGTACAAAAAAACATGATCCGCAGGGAATACGCATCCCTGAAAACACTGCATATATCACAGAGCGAAACTGAACATGCCGCGTGAATGCGCTCATAGTCTGAGTCATTTCGGGTTTGCCTCTCTCTATTCTGGAGGGACGGATATAATAACAAAATGCGGATTATGTGCGGATCCGCAGTGAGGGGCCCCAGCGATACCTGCTGATTGTGAGCTCTGCTGCCAACGCCTGGACCAACACAACTCTTCAAGGTGGCAAAATGAAGGAGCGCAGAGGCGTTATCCCAAAAACGGTACAAGGCGGTTCCCACTGGACTCAATCTCGTCCATCAATAAGGTCCTCTGAGGAGCCACAATTGGACGCTTCCGTAACCCCAAGTAATTTTAATAAAGAAGTAGCAACTGATGAAGATTAGGAACAATGACAGATTCCAGTCTGAGACCCCCGATCACATGAGGGACCCCAATATTTGAACATCCCTCCGCTGGCTGATAACTCTGGTGCTCTGCACCTGTTTGTATCTAGTCACTGTGTTTATTTGTATCTCTTTGTTTCTCCTTCCTCTGTTACATTGTATCTACTTTTCCTGCTTAGGAAACTACAATGAGATGAAGATGCAGCTCTAACACATCTATCTGTAGTATACCAGATCTGCGCTGGGAAAGCTGGGTGACCCCCAATCTCGGGGCATTACAGGTGCTGCCATCCAACTTTCCCAGATGACTGAATAGCAAAACCTGTCCAAGTGATCTGTTATTCCCTGCTACATCAGCGGTCTTAATCTAAACTGACCAAAAACTCCCATCAGCCATTGTTTAGTCTTGATTACCAAGGAAAGCTGGGTGGCATTCAATATAACAACGTTACAGGTGCTGCTAACCCAGCTTTCCCAGATTACTGAATAGCTAAACCTATCCCAGGCATCAAGTGACACAATATTCCCTGCTCAATATGGGGATCGTATTCTAAACTGACCAAAAACACTCCGGCCATTTTTCAGTCTTGGTTACCAAGAAAAGCTGGCATTCAGTGTTGTGACATTACTGGTGCTGACAACCCAGCTTTCCCAGAGACTACACCGAGCCTAGAGATCCAGTGATACATTATTCACTGCCATGCTATATTGGCAGAAATGATTTTAAGAGTTTTTGTCATATCTCATCCAGGAAAACTTGGGTGACCTCCAATATAGCAATTTTAAAAGTGCTGCCACCCAGCTTTCCTACATTACCGAATAGCAAAATGTATCCTAGTGATCCAATGATACATTATTTCCTATTATGTCAGGGTGGGGTGGGGGAGTTATATGACATTGACCAAAACTCTTTTCTGCTTTTTAGTCTCAGTTACCAAGGAAAGCTTGGTGACATTCAATATAGTGATGTTACAGGTGATGCCAACCCAGCTTTCCCAGTTTACTGAATAATAAACCTATCGTAGGGATAAATCATCCAAGGTGATGTGAAGTCCACAGCTGCCAGGGAGATCCATCCTCCAGAAGCAGGGATGAGGGCTACAGTACGTCCTAGAGCCAGGCTGGTGGAGCAGAGGCGGAGGATCCCCGAGTTCTATAGCCCCTATAGCTTTGTGAGGGGGTCGCAAAACTGTATTCAGCCATTTTTACTAATATCTCTGCCAAGAAAAGCTGGGTGACATCCAATCTAGTGACATTATAGCTGATGCCACACAGCTTTCTGCTTGCATGGTGATACCTTATCTACTACAATGGGGGTATATAGGTTATTACTGGTTGTACCCAACTTTCTGCTTGTACAGTGATACCTTATCTACTACTCTTATATACTCTGGGGGTATATAAGACATTACTGACATCACACAGCTTTCTATATATACAGTAATCAAACATCTACTACAGGGTATATAACAAATTACTGGTTGTCACCCAACTTTCTGCTTATTCAGAGATACCTTATCTACTACCATGAAGGTATGTAGGACACTACTGGCTGTCACCCAGCTTTCCTCTTGTACAGTGATCATACCTTATCCACTACTATGGGGATATATAGTATATTACAGGTTGTCATCCATCTTTCTGCTTGTACAGTGATACCTTATCTACTACTATGGGGGTATATAGGACATTACGGGTTGTCATGCAGCTTTCTACATATACAGTGATCATACATTATTTACTACTATGGGGGTATATAAGACACTGCTGGTTGTCACCCAGCTTTCTACATACACAGACTATCATCCAGTTTTCTCCTTGTACAGAGATACATTCTCTACTACTATGAGAGTATACAGGACACTACTGGTTGTCACCCAGCTTTCCCAGTAATATAAGGAAGAATGATATATGATACAATGTCCAATACTTTGCACAGTCCATATGTGATGTAGAAGTAGCAATGTGCACAGTTACAAAGTTGCACTAAAGTCTCCCCCTCCTGTCCAGCCCAGAGACAGTTAATGGCAGCACTCACCAATCCTCAGGACTTGCTGGGATGTCTGGGGAGTGATCGCACTGAAAATGCAGAAGATGGGGAGCAGAAGTCCACAGCTGCCAGGGAGATCCATCCTCCAGAAGCAGGGATGAGGGCTACAGTACGTCCTAGAGCCAGGCTGGTGGAGCAGAGGCGGAGGATCCCCACTTCATCCTATATGCCTCCTTCACTTTCCAGGCTCCCTGGCTGGGTAGCTCTGATTTTAGCCCATCACTGCATCTCTGCTGCTCCCTGGAAGCAACCAGCAGCTGATGTCCCCAGGCTGCAGGCACCACTGCTTGCTCTCCAGGCTGCAGGCACCACTGCTTGCTCTCCAGGCTGCAGGCAGTATCCTCAGCTTGCTCTCCTCTTCTTTTGCTGCACACCAGCCACAGCTGACTCCAGTAAGAAAGTGAGGAGGGAGCAGGGAGCATGCAGAGCCTCCTGCTAGCCAGCAGATTAAGCTACATTCACTCCCTTGCAAGTAGCAGGGCTGATTGAATCCTTTGCTTGGAATCTACTGATGAAAGCAATTCTAATCTCCATGTTTGGCTGGAAGCTGGGTGATTAAGTCAGCATCATGTAAGTACAAAGTATCATCATCCTCATCCTCCTCATCCTCATCTCCTTGTCAGGCTCTCTCTACTTCTCTTTCTTGCCTGCACAGTCTCTTCTTGTTAAATGAGCATTTCAGGGACCACCCCTAGGACTCTGCACAGACTGGAGATGACTTCACAGCCCCTAGAAGACCGAGCTAAGCATCTTCTCACCTGCCTTCTGAATGCAGCTACCTGGCCAGTGGGGGAGGGGGCTGCAGACAGATACCTGCTTGCTGAGACAGAAGTCACATGAGGATAGCAGAGCTCAGTCTGTTGCCGTATGAATAGACAGTGTGTGGGACTAGAAGTCACAGAATGTCTTGCAACAGTATTGTAAACTCACATACGCTAAGGGGTCAATGAGCAGTAAATTGGATGGGAACTACTACTCCCAGGATACCCTGGTTGTGCCTGATGGAGTCCAATTCGCCTATTCTGTATGCTGTTCTGGAGCTACAGGTCCTAGAAAGTCCCTTCATGATTGATTCTTTTTAAAGGCACTTGTAGAACTACAAGTTCCAGCTTGCAGAGTATATGTGATGGCGTGCATCCTCTTGTTAATTGATGTATACACCCTCCTGGTGATTGATGCATGCACCCTCCTGTTGATGTCTGGGGAGCCCATTAACAACAATAAGGAACTGATCCTGCAGAACTACAAGTCTCAGCATGCCCTTGCACATATTTGAGTCCAGATAGTGGGGCATGCGCCCTGGGTGCCAGAGGGTACATCAACTAGCCACATTGCCAAGGTATATTAGATACATGGCAGCAAACTATTTGTCTACCGCAAGTCTGTATAGAAGAACTACAAGTCTCAGCATGCCCTTGCACTTGTATAAATCCAGACCTTGGAGCATGTGCTCTTGGCGCTGAGTGCCAGGGGGAACATCAACTAGCCTTGGCAAAATTTATATTAGCTACAGGGCAGTAAAATGACCCCTTGTCCTGGATGAAGTAAATGTAACTGCAATGTAACTGTGGTGGAACTACAAGCACCAGGAAGGAATAACTAATCACAATGTCTAATCTGACAATACTTCATGATATCTGAGTCTGGTGCTTCTCTGGAACTACAAGTCCCAGGATTTCCTTCCAGAATTGGAAGATTTGGTTTTATGGAACTACAATGCCCAGCATGCTCTGACAGTATACAGGAGTGATAATCCACACGCTGCCATCTATTACCAGCACTGCCCTCATTACACACGGTCAGTCCTCCTTCACTCAAATGCAGATTTAATTACACATTTTTTAGCGTGTTTTTTTTACCACGAATGTAAAAAAAATTGAACGGTGAATCAATCATTCGTCGTCCATCGCACCTTTTGCGCGAGCCTCTTATTGTTTCTCAGTAGCAGATTCCTGCGTGTATACAAGGATGCGCCGACAACGTACAACCAAACATTCGTAGAAACCGAAACATAGAAATAACGAGCACCGATGAACGTCTGCAGTATATTGTCAGCGGGCAACAATCGGCCTGAGGAAGGGCGCGCCCCACGGCACGGGTACGGGCTTGTGGCTGAGACTGCACCCACCTGCGGAAAGGCAATCTTGCCCATAAGGTCGGCAAGATCATGTGGCTGTGCTGTGACTAAGCGGGGTCTCAGCCGCAAGACTGTACCCTTATGTGGGAACGCAGCCGATATGGACCTGCAGGTATTCAGCATGTAAGGAGCAGATAATTATGTCCATTGCTTATTGCACCCAGAATGGCCGCCTCGTTAGAGAGCCCCCCCTCGCTCCCGTCTAGAAGCGCGTTAAACCTTATTTGGCCTTCAGAACCGCAGCCGTTCATTGTGGCAGAGATTCCATTTCAAGTTTAAATCATTCTGTAGGAATATCGGCCCCTGTGGACAGGAAGCTTCTTGTAGTTGCTGCAGATTAGATGGCGGTGCTGACATGTTCTGACAGGAAGGGGTCAGCGATTCATGCTGCTTGTGCCAAATTCTGACCTCCCATCAGCAACAGAGATCTGGACCCATCTGACCAGGAGATGTTTTTCCGCTGCTCAGTGATACAAGTTTTGCGCTCTTTTGCCCGCTGGGGTCTCATCTTTCTGTTCCTCTTAGACACAATGGCGCTGGAACTGGTCGTCTGCTGTTACACCATCCGTGCGGAGGAGCGGCGAGTTGTGCGTTCGGACACGTTAGTTGGAGGTCCAGCCTTGTATCCAGCTGACCGTGCAGCGCCTGTTCAAACACTAACATCCCCAGCTTCCGGGGAGGGGGAAAGGACGCTTCTGTGTTCCTCGCTCTTCTGCTTCTTGGGGGCAGGCGGTTGGGCGGGCAGCAATGTTCTCTGCTCCGCCTCCTTCCTCCTGCTACTGGAGGGCAGGTAGGTACACTGCAATACTGCGCTGATGCTGTCCACACTGATTGGACAGTGTCAGAGCTGTGATGAAAGCAGGTAGAAGGTATGAGCAATGGCACAGAGTTGATGAATGGGGGCAGCGCACAACAACTGAACTGCAATAATCAAGTTCTTTCTATTCCAGGGGTTTGCGATACTTGACCGCTGCTTAACAGACTATGGAGTAACTGTTTGTGTTAGAACGCCGTACTGGGACCATCATACGGCATAAGGGACTGATCAGCATTAAATGGGTTTGGTACATTAACTCTGACTTAAACTGGCCTGTAGCAAACGTGTACAGGGGGGGGGGGGCAGAGCACTGCTCACCCCCCTTACAGTAACACACATCCCTTCGTATTGGAACCTCGGTGATCACCCCCTTAACATATTCTGTCTTCATTTGCATATCAGGCATGGAAACAAATGACCCCGATGTCTGCAGAATGGGGAAGGCTGGTGGGAATAAAAAAAAAGTTTGCTACCATCAGCAGAGCAGCATTGATGGAGCAGTAAAGGGAGGTGAAGTCTCTTGAGGACGTGACTTGTCTCCTTTAAGGGAATTTTTTTTGTGTCTGGCAAAGATATGAGGGTGACTGAGAGGGAAGTAAAAAAAGCCGGAATATCACGATCCATTAGTGAAGTGTGCGCCCTCAAACTCCTCATGTATAATAATCATATATCTGTTAAAGATCACTGCACATTATACACAACGCGCGGCGCTGGGACTGATGCAGATTGACAGGCTTAATGGAATCCTCAAATACTAATTTGGATTTAATCTCTCTGAAGAAAAAGATAAAATCCTTGAAAATGGCAGCTTTCTCCATTTAGCACGGATTGCTATAGACATATGTTTGCAGTTCTAAACACGGCTTTTAATTCCGAGCCCAGGTGAAGCGGAGCCAGAAACCTCCTCGCGGGCAGCTGTTCCAATCTTATTCGCTTTAATAAGTTTGCGGCTGTTTTCTTGGCGTCCGCGCTGCAAAGCTGGAGAAGGTTCACTTAACGACTTCATAAATAAGTCACAATGGAGAAAGTTTGCTGAGAGACCAATTAACACAAAAAGAAGAAGAAATGCAAATGCAGGACGAGGAGGCGGCGGCGGGGAGGTAAGCTGGCTCAGTGGTCAGCGCTATTTCATCGGGGTCCCTCCCACTATCTAACAACTTACTTGCAGGTTGTTTGGCTGCTATGAAATGGATCCAGGGAGTTATCTGGGAAACATTAGGTTGTGAGCTCTGCGGGGTCTGCGATGACAGTGGTGCAGATGCCAAGAAAACTGCACATGTTTTTTCTGGCAAAATTGTGAAAACACAACAGACTCTGTTATAGTTAATAGTGGTTGCAAGGATCGCATTTGTGACTGGGCACCTAAGCTTGGGGGGCCCAGAGGCCCCCCTTCACCACTGTATTGCTGGGCTTGTCCTCTTCCCCCCTGTACTCCCTTCTGGCTCCTTCACACAGGAGTGCGGCGCTCGCACTGCCTGTACTCCGCTCTGGCTGCAGAACAGGTAGGGTGAGCGCAGCACTCCTGTGTGATGGCGCGGGAAGGAAGTGTTAATGTGCATATGGCTCAGACGGATAGGGAGTGCCGGGGGTTCTATTAATCCACTGATCAACTATTGATGACCTATTTTTTTTCTCTACTCCGGCCTGGGCTCGGCCTGTTCCATCCGTGCTCCTGTGGATTACTCTACAAGGACATTTGATCCTTATATGTGAACATCTAACGGTGAGCTGCATCGTTTTTTTCTTCACTTTGTGTGTTCGCACACAGCGATGGTTTTGGTTGACTTCGGGTCATTTTCCTTTTCATTTTTCTCTAATTTTTTGAAACTTATTTTTGTAACAATTTTTTTTACCATCTATGACCGCCATGATGTCCTATAAGACCTCTGGGGGTCATTCACATTGTCCCTCCAAGATGGTTGACACACAGAAAGTCATGGTGTGGCAGTGTGTGGGGTATGAAGATAGTGCGCCCATTCTTCATCGACAGTAACCTTATTGCTGCCAAGTATCGGTAATTGTTAGGTGATGAGGTGTTCCAGTCACTGTGCAACGAAGATGGCACGTTCCTAGAGTTCTTCCAGCAGTATGGTGCCCCACCACATTATGGACGTGATGTTCACAAGTTTTTGGATCAGCAGTTTCCAGGGAAGTGGGCATTGTGGCAGGGAGGAGTGCCACCTGCAGTTGTCAGATCTGACCCCCTTTGGGCTTTTACCTGTGGGATGATGTCAAGTCCAGCGTTACACAGTGAAAATCCAGAGTGTGGCGCAACAGCGGATCCTGGACGCCTGTACAAGCACTTCTGCTGATCTGTTGCTCTCAGTGCATTGTGATTGCTGGGGAGCACATAAAGCATATGCTGTTGTGGATCCTAGTTGTGTTCTATGTCACGGAAAAGAAGTTATTAACTCTGGCAGGAATAAAGGTACATGACATTTAAGCACATATTTGGTTTCCTCATCAAATGTTCCATTATACACATATGTCACATGCACTCCTTTCCATGTGAAAATATCAACTTGGTTCTGCCGCGGCTGAGAGCCAGGCCTTCAGCTGGGGAGATGACGGGGTACAAGATGGCGGTGTTTCTCGGTGGCACTACCATCTCCTGAGAGCCAAAGTGCAGCCCAGCTCAGTCACTTGCAGGGGGAATAAGATATAACAGTCCTTTCTACCGAGAATTAGTTCTAGATTGTCTTCGTGACGCCAGTGTCCCTAGCTGAGTGACGAGTCACTGGCCGTAAATAAATGAGTCTACAACCACAATGTCTTTCAAAACCAGAGGCACACAGTTTTCTTTTACTCACATTTTAACTCTTGGTTTTCCAAGAACTAAGTGCTCTTGAACAAATTAAGTACCACGTTTCTTGACACGCTTACTTCCCTTGCATACTTTTCCATCACACTTGAAAACAAAGAGTCCCTTTTCCCCCCAAGACACACACATCCTCAGTCATAGTTATCTGAAGGACATTGTCTTGGGGCAGCCACTCCTGTCTTAGAAAGAATTCTCCAACTCTCTTTCTCCTCGTCTCTTACTTCCCGGCACCCTGTGCTAGCTGTGGTGGATTTTGTCCCTCCCTTAGTGATGCAGTTCAGAGTCGAAGTGTCCGACAACCATACTCCAACTTCTCCCCCAGGTTGTGTTCCTTGAGCTCCAGTTCCCGGAGGGGAAAAGTCTGCTGGCATGTGAGACCGGACCGAGGCGGAGCCCCAGCAGAAGCTTCAGCGCAGCCGAACTCAGTGCACACCGCCTCCTCCACCGACTACATTGCATGTCCTCCTTCTCTCTACTTTTTTCCTAACTCCTCCCTAACTCCTCAAACACCAATCACATCACACACAGCAGGTATGGAGGACAAAGAGACTTTATCAAGGTTGATGACACCAACACATACACCAAACACAGACTAACTTGCACATAAAGACGAAGAGACGACAAGTGCTGGGGGGACCCTAACTCTTGGTCAATACAGTTCCAAGATGGTGGATTTCAAAATGGCTGCCCTGTTGGACAGTTTCCCTAATGGATTTGCCCACTTTCCCTTAGTAACATGCCAAACACAGGGTGGCATTCCCAACCACTATTTTCCATTTATTCAAGTGTCTCTATATCTTTGGACCACCCTGTAGAATGAATTTGACTGTCCCTTTAAGGAAGCGGTAGATGAGCCGTCTACTATGGAGCGCTATTAGATCCACTGTAGATAAACCTGTGAGGAATTACTTGTTTTACTTGCTCTTCCCCAGCATCTCGGAGTGAGCTGCTTTACCCAGATCGTATCTGCTATATAGGCATTTTATAGAATTTTTAACATTTTTAAAGGCAAACAAAAAAAAAGTTTACATTTTCCTTAAAGTTATCACAGATGAAAATGTTATGAAAATAGAATTTCCCATAAATAGCGATAATGGTTATCCCCCCTTTCAAAAAATGATAATTCTTATTTATCTATCCATCGCTGTCTGAGGGCTTGCTTATTGCAGGACGAGTCGTATTCTTCAGTGGGAATATGTAATGCGCACTGCGACAAAAATGTTACAATTACTGCATTCTGAGGCTCGGTCCCATCACCACAAGACCAAATCTATGGAGGGTTTTTGCTGTTCTACTGTATATACCGGCGTATAAGACGACTTTTGAACCCCGAAAAATCTGCTCTGAAGTCGGGGGTCGTCTTATACGCCGGTAATACAAAAAAAAAGTGTAAAAAAAAAAAATCATTACTCACCTCCCCCAGCGTTCTGCGGCGCAGCTGCAGGCTGTCGCTCCCTCCTGGTCCCGGCAGAGCATTGCTTTCTGAATGCGGGGCTTGAAATCCCCGCCTCCAGAAAGCTAATACATACGCCGTCAGCCAGGTACAGCTATTCAATGACAGCATTGAATGGCTGTGATTGGCTGAAGGCGCACGTGTGTTAGCAATCACACCCATTCAATGATGTCATTGAATAGTGTGATTGGCTGAAGCCACGTGTGTTTTAGCCAATCACAGCCATTCAATGATGTCATTGAATGGCTGTAACTGGCTGACGGCGTGTGTATTAGCTTTCTGGAGGTGGGGATTTCAAGCCCCGCATTCAGAAAGCAATGCTCTGCCGGGACCAGGAGGGAGCGACAGCCTGCAGCTGCGCCGCAGAACGCTGGGGGAGGTGAGTAATGATTTTTTTTTTCTCCACTGTATTACCGGCGTATAAGGTGAAAGTTGGGGGGTCGTCTTATACGCCGGTATATACGGTACTTCTAAAAAATAAAATATCTTTGGAAAATATATAATAATCTTCTGCCGCCCCAATGTTTTTATTTTTCCATTGATAAGGCTCCCCTCTGATAGATCAGACTGTTAAGGACGCAGCGATACAAATATGTTTTTAGTTTTTACTTTTGATTTTCTATAATAAATATGGGAAAAGGTTCTTTTTAAAACTTTTATTATCTTTTATGTTTTCTAATAATTAATAAAACTATTTTACAACTTTTTCTTTGTCCCTTTAGGGGACTTGAACTTGTAATCATTTGATCGGTCACAGAGTATAATGCAATACCGTAGTACTGCGTGACACCGTAATCTTACAGGACATTGTTTGATAGGCAAACAGTCTTAGCAGCCTTGGGGGCCTGCAGAAGGCCCCGTGGTGTCAGGGCAGCTGAACCGTACCTCTCAATCTCATCATGGGGGCTGTTTGGGACCCCGGAATATCGATTGAATACAGATTTGACAGCAACACTTAAAGGGTCTAACAGCCGCAACCAGCCGCACCCGCCATGTATAGGGAGCAATTGATAAGCAATCCCGCTCTATACAAACCCCGAGCTCCCAGGACGTAAATATGCGTCCTGAAACATGAAGGGGTTAAAAAAAGAGCGCCCAGTCAGCTGGCACATAATATGTCACTTGCTGTTCCACTGTGGGCTTGCGGCGCACTCCCACCATCTGTATTTTTAGTAATAACATCTCAATATGGTGGTTGCAGCTAGGCATAAAGTGTATGGCCTTATCTCGCCGGCTCATCCGCACTAAATCTTGGTGACTTTTATAACACTCTGGAACGCTCTCCAAACTTGGTAAATGATTGCTCCTGCGCCCGGCTCCGTGCTCCTGACATTATTAGGGCCATTTATGAACCGCAGCACACGAGTGTGGAGATTGCCTGACGCTGACGTCATCGCACATCTGGGATGAAGGTTATGTTGACTTCTGAACACGAGCGCTCGTAGAAAATAGACCAGAACAGATGACAAATTTCCGTTGGGCACATAATCTAGTCAAGGTTAGTCGGCATTACGCACCGCTGTAGTATCTGTGCTTGTTTCTCTTTTTGCAGCTTCCTAAGTATATTCTATGAGGCTTGTGCGACGCAGAGTGTTAACACAGCAGAATGCAGTCTTAAAGGGGTTGTCCCGCGCCGAAACGGGTTTTTTTTTTTCAACCCCCCCCCCCCGTTCGGCGCGAGACAACCCCGATGCAGGGGTTAAAAAAGAACACCGGACAGCGCTTACCTGAATCCCCGCGCTCCGGTGACTTCTTACTTACCTGCTGAAGATGGCCGCCGGCATCTTCTCCCTCGGTGGACCGCAGGGCTTCTGTGCGGTCCATTGCCGATTCCAGCCTCCTGATTGGCTGGAATCGGCACGTGACGGGGCGGAGCTACACGGAGCCCCATTGAGAAACGAAGAAGACCCGGACTGCGCAAGCGCGTCTAATTTGGCCATTAGACGGCGAAAATTAGACGGCAACCATGGAGACGAGGACGCCAGCAACGGAACAGGTAAGTGAATAACTTTTGATAACTTCTGTATGGCTCATAATTAATGCACAATGTACATTACAAAGTGCATTAATATGGCCATACAGAAGTGTATAGACCCACTTGCTGCCGCGGGACAACCCCTTTAAGCTCTCACTCATGACCTGAAGGTTGCGGGTTCAATCCTTGCATGGTTCAGGTAGCCAGCTCAAGGTTGACTCAGCCACAGAGCAGGGAACTATGTCTAATTGGGGCCAATGAAGGAGGGCCACCAGAAAGAGCATGTTATCTAAGTGAGGCCACTGAAGTGAGCACTATTACTAAGAGAGGGGACATTGATACTACTGTAACTGAGAAGGGGCACTGTCGCTTTGTGAGGCTACAGAAGGTAGCATTGGCACCATGGGCGGCACTGGGGGGTAGTATGACGATGTGTGCAGAGATTAGAGTCAGAGAAAGAAGAAATGGGGAAGTAAACAATGCCAATCAGTGGGGGTAACTGCACTGTAATCACTATCACAGTGTAGAGCTAGGATCTGACTATTATGTGGTGCCTGCGTGATATATAACTGTTTAGTATTCTGGGAGCAGGGGCCTGGTAAGGTTCAATTCTGTGTTTTGCTATAGGGCCCCATGTGTTCTATGTACACCCCTGACTATAGTAAGTCATGAGCAGCCCCTGAGCCACCCATGTATTTTTATGATGGTGTCAGCAGCTAGTATTCAAATAAAGGAGGCATCTGTGGCTGTCAGCTCATTACCGGGCTATCATCAGCTGGCAACACAATGCAGGAGGCATTGGTGGTTGGCATCTTAGGACAAGAGCCCTTAGAGGATAATGCCATAATATAAGAATGGTGACAACCAGTTGTCAGTTTCATTCATACATAACCAGGAGAAAAGCCATATATCATGCCCCATGGCACACCCACAAACCATGCCCCTTTTTTTTTTTATCTTGGAGGGTATTTTTTGGAGTCAATGGTGGCAAACCTCTCCGTGGCGGACTCTTATCCCACAAATGTTTACACTTTATGACCAGTCCCTCTGTCTTGAGAGATTCATCCTCCAAATTACTGAGTCTTGAAAAGGTTTATCTAACCTCCAGCTCCTGCAGCCAGCCTGAAGAAGGACTTAGTCTGAAACATGGTTGCAATCATTACCAAGACTCATGAAACCCAACTGAGGCGAATAAATAGTAATCAGCACATTCCTTTACCGGTGTTTCACCATGAGAACAAGTTATCCCCCATCCACAGGTTGACCTCCTACTGATATTGAGAACAGGGCTCCAGAGCGCCCCCACATGAATGGAGTGGTGGTTGTACATGGGTATTGCTGCTCCAATCATTTCAATGGAACTGCTAGAACTAGCCAAGTTCCATCCAGCATTCGGCCATGTCCATCAGTCCCGTTGAAATGAATGGAGTGGCAATGAGTATGTGCGACCACTGCTCTGCTCATTTGAGACGGTTTCAGAGTCCTCTTCTCGGAATCATTTGTATCCTAGTGGTTGGACCCCCACCAATCAGCAAGTTATGCCCTATTGTCTGATGTTTTGGACCTCTACAGAGCTGTGTTTCTGGTATTAATGGTACAGAAAGGTTGGACCCAAGCCTTGGAGAAAGGTTGACATGATGCAAGTTGTAAGGAAGGAGGGGCTTGTGGGAAGTAATAGATCGCAGGGGTGGGGCTAGTGGGAAGTAATATATTGCAGGGGTGGGGCTAGTAGGGAAAAAAAGTATTCCTGGTCTTCCTTCGCATGACAATTCACCATAGTAGTCTTCAGTTGTCGCACCTCCAGCCATATTTTGTTCTTTACGATCTACGATATTGATTTGTTTAGAACGTTTTGATTTGTACTGAATGTGAGGTTTGCCATTTCTGTGTTTCTGTAAAAAAAAAAAAAAAAGAAAAATTTGTTACCCAGTAGAGCAAAGTGTGATTGTTCTCAGTAAGAGAAGCCAAGTAATCCTGTAGGTATGAGACCTTTTAATGGCTAACAAAAATACATGATGTTACAGCGAGCTTTCAGACCTACTCAGGGGTCTTCCTCAGGCTTGATGGAGAAGATTCCTGCCCAAAGTCGGTGGAATTGCATTTATCTTCCATTGCACTGCACTTCTTTTAGAGTTTTTAGTACATTTATGGTAAATTAAATAGAACCACTGAAAAATCCGCAAAACAACAAGCCCTCCTTCAGGGATGTTGAAAGAAAAAAGTTATGACTTTTTGAAAGTGGAGAGGAAAACACACAAAAAAAAGGAGGACGGGAGTGCATCATTAAACGGGGTTTTCCAGGCAGCAGCCACAGTCGGTGATGGGATACACCAGGGCCGGAGTGGAAGCCACTGCTCTGACCCCTATGTAGTGGCCGGTTCTGAACCTGCAATTACGAGCGCCGGCCACTTCACAGGGGTCAGAGCAGCGGCTCCACTTCACCCCTGGTGCATGCCGGCAACGACAGAAGACATTGCCTGGAAAACCCCTTTAAGGGGTTAAACAATCTCCGGAAGACATTGATCCAAATAGATATTTATATATTAAAAAAGCTAAGAAATATTTAGTGGCAGCCGCCGCCGAGTAGCATCAGTCACTGACTAATTGATATAAATCGTCTGTTAGAACTACTAATGATCCAGAATATGATCTCTCAATCCTAATTGTGTACACAAGGGACGTTGACCCCATCACTTCAACGCTCTTCGCAATCCGTCTTCCCCATTCCTTCGGCACAGATTCGCTCATTACGCAGCTGTTCTCTACGTGGCGGGACACCTGGCCTACTTTCTACACCGCTTGTGCCTTTCATATTATCAGTACCGCGACTGTGGCACATGTAGGTCAAATTCAGCTTTGTTCCCGATCCCCAAACCTCAACTCAATAGCATAACACTCAGCTTCAAGGATATGCTGACCTTTGAACACCAGGCAGTCAGAGGCTTCAGAGCTGAAATCTCCCAGCACTCCTTGCTGGTTATATGTCTGCGCTTTGATGATTTCCATGCTAGGAAGTCTAATATACTTGACAGCTGTGTAATCCAATGTATGAAAAAATGATTCTTTTGCCTTTTTATGGGACCTCTGCTACACTATTAGGGATATATATGTTGACAAGCCTACTGACTGTTTCCAATAGCAGCCAGCAAAATTGTGGGAATTACTGGGAGGTTCCCAAAGTTATAAGAGCGCCCCCTCATTACAGTCCTGGGTACAATAGATGATGGGAGAGATCTCAGCACTGACCCCTGATATATTATACATAGTTATTAGAGCGCCCCCTCGTTACAGTCCTGGGTATAATAGATGATGGGAGAGATCTCTGTACTGAACCCTGATATATCTATACATAGTTATTACAGCGCCCCTTGTTACAGCCCTGGGTAAATTAGATGATGGGAGAGATCTCTGTACTGACCCCTGATATATCTTATATATAGTTATTAGAGCGCCCCCTTGTTACAGTCCTGGGTATAATAGATGATGGAGGAGATCTCTGTGCTGACCCATGATATATTATACATAGTTATTAGAGCACCCCCTTGTTACAGTCCTGGGTATAATAGATGATGGGAGAGATCTCTGTACTGACCCCTGATATATCTATACATAGTTATTAGAGCGCCCTCTTGTTACAGTCCTGGGTATAGTAGATGATGGGAGATATCTCTGTACTGAACCCTGATATATCTATACATAGTTATTACAGCGCCCCTTGTTACAGCCCTGGGTAAATTAGATGATGGGAGAGATCTCTGTACTGACCCCTGATATATCTTATATATAGTTATTAGAGCGCCCCCTTGTTACAGTCCTGGGTATAATAGATGATGGAGGAGATCTCTGTGCTGACCCATGATATATTATACATAGTTATTAGAGCGCCCCCTTGTTTCAGTCCTGGGTATAATAGATGATGGGAGAGATCTCTGTACTGTCCTCTGCTATATCTATACATAGTTATTAGAGCGCCCCCTTGTTACAGTCCTGGGTATAATAGATGATGGGAGAGATCTCTGCACTGACCCCTGATATATATATACATAGTTATTAGAGCGCCCCCTTGTTACAGTCCTGGGTATAATAGATGATGGGAGAGATCTCTGTACTGACCCCTGATATATATATACATAGTTATTAGAGTGCCCCCTTGTTACACTCCTGAATAGTATAGATAATGGGAGAGATCTCTGTATTGACCCCTGATATATCTATACATAGTTATTAGAGTGCCCCCTTGTTACACTCCTGAATAGTATAGATAATGGGAGAGATCTCTGTATTGACCCCTGATATATCTATACATAGTTATTAGAGCGCCCCCTTTTTACAGTCCTGGGTATAATAGATGATGGAGGAGATCTCTGTGCTGACCCATGATATATTATACATAGTTATTAGAGCGCCCCCTTGTTACAGTCCTAAGTATAAATAGATGATGGAAGAGATCTCTGTACTGACCCCTGATATATTATACATAGTTTTTAGAGCGCCCCCTTGTTACAGTCCTGGGTATAATAGATGATGGGGGAGGTCTCTGTACTGACCCCTGATATATTATACATAGGTATTCGAGCGCCCCCTTGTTACAGTCCTGGGTATAATAGATGATGGGGGAGATCTCTGTACTGACCCCTAATATATTATGCATAGTTATTCGAGCG